>NC_140971.1:64903830-64923830 GCF_056783735.1 Eptatretus burgeri
CGATTAACTTGAGAATTAAACAGCAATTGCATAATGCATTACTGAATTTGGACACCAACTATTTTTGAGATCAAACGGTCAAAGGTCAACTCAAGATCAAACTTCTAAAATCATCAATTTAAATCTGAAAAATAATCATTTTTCATCCGATTGACCTGAGCTTTGATTAAGATTATCAATTTTAATATTAATGAAATGGACACTTTGATGCACCGATGCCAACCTTTGGAGAGGGGGGGTGGATTTTGCAAGTATCATGCTCTGCACGACGTCTTTTTCTTGTTTGTCTGTTTGTTTTTACGTTTATCGCCTACAGGTAGCAATTTTAAACTGATCTTCAAGAAACTTCACCACACGGTAGAGTTGTCATGAGCAAGAAGTTTTTGAGGTTAAAATATCAGCAAATTTGTCAACTTTTTGAAATCCTCAATTTTCATCTGAATGACTAGAAATTTGAACAAGATTTGCATATCAGGTTACTGAATTCAACCATCAATTCTTTTTGAAGTCATCATAGGCCAAACAGTCAACATAGGCCAAATTTCTAAAATTGTCAGTTTTAATCCGATTGACTTGAAATTTGAAGAGGTATTGCATGTTTGGTCAATTAATTCAACCACCAATTCTTTTTAATGTCAAATTTGTTTGCTGGATTTCGCAAGTATTATGCAGTGCATGACATCTTTTTTGTTACTTGCAAAATCGAAGATTTTTCAAGTGTATTGATCAGTCGATTTTGTTATTCTGTCTGTCTGTTTGTTTGTCTGTCTGTTTATTGCCTACAGGTCACAATTCCAAACCGATCATCATGAAACTTTACCAAGTTGTAAAGGTAGTCTCAACTGAGAAGTTGTAGAGGTAGAGGCAACCTTTGGAGAGGAGGTGGTTCTTGCAAGTATCGTACTCTGCACGATGTCTTTTTCTTGTTTGTTTGTTTGTGTGCAAGATATCTCAAAAAAGTTATGGATGGATTCAGTCCAAACTTGGTGGACAGGTTGGTTGTATGACAAGGATGAATATATTCAATGTTGGTGAAGATCCGAATCCAGATCCGGAGACCAGAATTAAAAAAAAAATTCAAGAGATTCTTCACCATTAAGAGATGGGCGGCAAAATGATATATAGCATGATATTTCAAAAATGTATTGGGCCCGATACATTCTCATGGATTAGCCATTGCGTGCCGGATGTATGCACTTGACTGAGTGCCCTTCAAGTTATTTTTGTGTTTCGGGAGAATATGGCCACAAAGGAGAGCCTAGAAATCCAGGAAAGAATGGCATGCATATATGGTGTCACCTAGTATGTAGGGCATCAAACCAGCATCTGAGAGGTTGTGAGATAAATCTGGATGAGCAACATTCAGAATTTGGATTCTAAGCTTCTGGAAAGTGAGATCGTACCTATTGGATGGTGTGGAAGAAAACTCACTCACAGGTTATGTTTTGATCGCTGTGTATTTATTTATTTATTTGTGAATATGTGTGTTTGTTTGTTTGTTTGTTATTCGCATAACTCCAAAAGTATTGAACTGAATCGCAGCAAATTTGGTGGGATGATTGGTTATTATCCGAGGACCATTTGATTAGATTTTGGGAGCGATCAGGTCAAAGGTCAAGGTCATGAAAGGTCAAAATCATCTTTTTACCATAGCGCGGTCAATTTGTATCCAATTTGCATGCAACTAATGCCAAAATGTTCAGAATTCAATGCCCCATCATGTGATATGTGACATGACACAATGACGCAATAACCCTTCTTAGTGGTTGGGAGTCAAAGGTCAGGGGGGGTTACGACATTGCAAAATGTGCGGTTTTAGTCATAACACTGTCAATTATTATCCGATTTGCATGAAACCAACACCAAAATGTTGACTGTTCAGTTCCCCACACTCTAATACCAATTACAAAATTAAGAGTACAAAGGTCAAGGTCGAGGTCATGAAAAGGTCAAAATCGTCATTTTGCCATCGTGCGGTCGATTTTTATGCAATTTTCATGCAACCAATGCCAAAATGTTGTGAATTCAATACCCAATCTTGTGATATACGATATGACACAGGAAATTTAATGTTTTTAAGCCATCATAACACATATGAGATGGCAGATATGGTATGGTGGTATGGGATAAAATACCCTCACAATCAACGGTTTCTGGGGGGGGGGGCAAAATGTAGCGTTGGCAAAGGTATGCGTTCTACTGAGTGCCCGTTCTAGTTTTGACACTTTATTTAACAGAGTTGAATCACTTGAACAAACGTATGGAGGGAGGCACTCCAGCAATGGTGAAATCTTCTCCAACTAAGTCCCCAACAAATGTTCCTTTTAAACACTCAAGCAAACAATGGTGTAATGTGACCATTTGAGGAAAAAAAAAAAAGCAAGAGAAGGAACTGCTTGTGTTGAGGGTTAGGGATGAACCCAGCAAAATTCATCCAATAGGGAAAAGGCACAAACATCTTTATCGAGGTCCAATGATGAAATGCACAGAACAGTCAGGGAATGCCACTTCAGCACTTTCTCAAGCCAGTTACTGTGACAGAAAACTGGCGCTTTTAGGAAAGGAGCTAAACTATATTTGTTTTTAAAGCTAAAGTAAACCAGAATATAAAAGCTATTTAATTATATATATATATATATATATATATATATATATATATATATATATATATATATATATATATATACATATATATAAATATACATACATATACGAGGTGTGTTCAAAAATAATCCAACCTTAATTTTTCGTGCGTAAACAAATGAAGCTCGGGAGGCGTGGTTTGGTGCACTATGTAGGCGATCCTAATATGCGTGAATATTTTCCCACCTGCAGAAGCTGTCAGTCGCCGACAGACCGCCGATCAGTGAGGAAGTGTAAGTGAGCGCCGTCGGATTTTCGTTTTTGACAAAATGACGTAAAAACTTGAACACAACGCTACTGCATCAAATTTTGTGCAAAGCTTGGCGATTCCCAAGTGGAAACGATCCCCAAGATTCAACAGGCCTTCGGGAACGAAGCAATGGGCACCACACAGATAAAAGAGTGGTACAACCACTTCAAAGATGGTCGCACATCAGTGGAAAGTGAAGCATGTTCTGGTAGGCCCTCAACATCCCGAAATGAGATCGTCATTGACCAAGTGAGGACCCTACTGATGCAGGATCATCGAATCACGATCAGAGAACTTGCAGACGAGGCGGGCGTCAGCATTGGATCCGTTCATTCCATTGTGACTGAAGATTTGGGCTTAAGGAGAATCTCAGTGAAATTCGTGCCAAAGCTGCTAACGATCGAGCAGAAGCAACTCTGTTTGGAGATCGCACAGGACATGCTGGAGACTGTGAACAGTGATCCCAACTTCTTCAACACAGTGATCACTGGCAATGAGACCACAGTGATCCGTCATTTTGTCAAAAACGAAAATCCGACGGCGCTCACTTACACTTCCTCACTCATCGGCGGTCTGTCGGCGACTGACAGCTTCTGCAGGTGGGAAAATATTCACGCATACGAATTAGGATTGCCTACATACATGCACCAAACCACGCCTCCCTAGCTTCACTTGTTTAAGCACGAAAAATTAAGGTTGGATACTTTTTGAACACACCATATATATATATATATATATATATATATATATATATATATATATATATATATATATATATATATATATATATATATATATATATATATATATATATATATATATATATATATCAGCCTGGTGTTGGCGCAGTGGTTCGGGCAGCAGCCTGGGATCCAAGAGGTCCTGAGTTCAAGCCCTGTTGAGCCACTGAATTAATACACCAGTAGGTTGACTCAGCCTGTCATCCTTCCGAGGTCGGCAAAGTGAGTACCAGTGTACTGGGCCGGTGTATGCCCCGGTTAGAATTGGTGTACCAGATCCCTGTGTCATAAGAGGCAACCAGGGTTGCATCAGGAGGGCATCCGGCGTAAAACCTGTGCCAAATCATTATGCAGATCATAACGGATGATCGCCGCTGTGGCGACCCCTAACGGGAGCATCTGAATGAAGAAGAAGAAGATATATATGTGTATATATATGTATATATATATATGTATATATATATATATATATATATATCCATACGTATACTATATATATATATATATATATATATATATATATATATATATATATATATATATATATATATATATATATATATATATATATATATATATATATATATATATGTATACAACTCATGTTACATTTCCAGGTAACTAAATAGTTCTCGTCAATTTGATTCATTCATATTAAATTATAGAACACAAATGTAAAAGAAAATGAATGTTCCCAATGGGATCCTCTCAATTATAGCATTTTACATAGGTTTAATCAATACTATTATATATAGGCAGAATGCCTTTATTTTATCAGACTGTCTACAGCTTGAAATGTTCCATTGAGAGGTCCAAAATGCTTTTAGAGTAAAACCACTTTCACATTACAATTCCAAGGAAGAACAAACAAAGTTTCAACTGATATCCAAACAGTTGCATACATAAAAGGATGTGAATAATTCCCCCTGCATATTCTCACATTCCAAGTAGGTCTACTAATAAGAAGCAGCTGCTCCAAAGAGCCATATACTTTTACTGATTTAAACTGCGAGTTTAAATCAACGGAGGGCAAAATATTCCAATGTCAAATAATGTAATGGGAGTTTTTTTTGTTTGTTTTTTTTTACTTTACAAAACTTTATACAATATTATGTTGCAAGAGTGAAGTTTCAGGGAGTAGCTTTTAACAAGCAAGATGAGGAGGAGATATCATCTTATCTTGCGAGCCATGCATTTTGCAACAACAGATGCTTTTGCAGAAAACCCAGGCTTCTTAATTAACAGCTTGTATAAAATGATAATTAAAGGCACACAAGAGAAAATCAAGCAATATAATTACAACAAAATAAATAATTATTATTAAAAGCGGATATATATTGTTATGTTTGTGGGGTAGATGGAGGAATTTCAGAGTAAAGTTAGGATTGTATATTTGCAGTATGGTCCGTGTACTGGTAGGAGACATTTTGATGTAAATTAAGGAGGGAAAACTGTGAGCTTAAGTTGTTATGTGTCACCACATGGGGGTGGTGCTGTGTTAACTATGTAGGGTTTAAGGCTAGTTTTCCCAGTATGTGATTGCCCCCCATGATCCTTTCCTACATTTTTGCATTTACAAAGCTGGCTATAAAAAGGAACCACATTCTTCCAACAACAACAACAACAACAACAACAACAATAACAACAGAGCTGAATGTTTCCGAGCAGGCAAAACCCCCTACCTTCCCGGTTTCATACTGGCAAGCCATGCCCCCTGAGGCTGAGGAATGGTCGGTGTGACTAAAAAGGGAGGACGATAGTGTGGAGACCGGTCACAACACATAGGACCTCTCTGGCTTCTCCCTAACATGGTCAAGAAGGCAGCGTGATTCTCATTGTTTGTGCTGGTGTGCATTCGTTCACGTACTGAAATAAGACATAAGCCATTGACTGTTCAGCTGGGTCATGAAGTTTGTATGTTTCTGAGGAGAAGATAAGGAGAAGAAGAGCGTGTCTCTTGGCCTTGTCTCAGAGCCACAGAAATCGCCTTGTTGTATGATCAAGGAGGAAAGCGGCGCAATTTGGTGTATGTGGACCGGGAACCACCACATTTCCACAGGGCGCTCAAGGTCCGCCAACAACCCCCTTCTGGTAAAACTACCAAAATCACGAATCACTGCTCACCTTCACTCTTTCATTCCTCTTTTTTCCCGCCTTTGGAATAAACTTCCTCACTCTATTCTTTCCCATTCTTCCCTCCAGGCTTTCAAAACAGCTGTTCACCACCACCTCTTATCTTCCCCCATCCAAATCCTCGATCTTTTCTACCCCCGATAATCCACCCAAGCACCCTTCCTTCATTTCTCCTGCTTTCCTTCCTGAAAGTCCCTGAAATGTCCATCTTCTCTTCGCCATGTTCCCCGTCCCATCCCCATCCCTCTCCCTTCCACAGTTCACCTAATGTGTCTGTTCCCCACTGTTTTGTCCCTTCCACTCCCGCCCCTCTTGTCTCATGCCTCCTTGCTGTGAGTTGTGTGTTAGCTCTCATACGAGCCTCGACCAAGGTATACAAAAAAAATAAAAAAATAAAAAATAACTTAAAGGGAATGGTGTGGCAATCTCGATCATGAGAAGAAACTGTACGGCGGTTCGAGGACCCTGGTGTTGAAGACCATCCGTGTGATTTACCTCACGTATGTGACCACATGGAGCGATTTGTCGCCATTTTGCTTTGCGCGGTGGCTTCGCAGTTTTGAGGATCGCCAGGCTCCTAAAAGAACATCTCTGGACACGCAGCAAAGTGCCGGAATAAAGGGAAGATTTTATTTTATTTTATCTCTTCCCTCATCTGTTTTTGTGACCAAGTGGTGACGTCTCAAATTAGGTTTTAGTTTGCCTCACATTTCATTACCTTACGCTTTGATATACTTTCGTTATCACTCGAGTTATTTTCATTATGAGTCATTGAATTATTTTTTTTAAATTAAATCATCATTTGTTGAACTTACTGTGTTTGTCGACTCGTTGTGGGTTCGAGGATAAACCCATGTGCTTTCATGTGGTACACGCCCTTGCCACCCCCTCCATCCCGCACGCGCCATAATCTCCAAAGATCTCGGCTGTTCGCCTCCAAGTAGAACAGTTTGGCTCTCCGTCCAGGTTGGTGTTAACTGGCCGGACATGACAATATGTTTTATAAAGTGTAAATGTAATACAGGATTAATTATGTAAATTACTTCAATTAAAATTCTTTCAATTACAACATTTTTCACAGGCTTAGTCAATTCAATTAATATGCTGCATTTTGTGGGCTTTATTTATTTAAACTGCTTAAAAATCTTTGATGTTTTTACTGAGACGTCCAGGCAAATGCTTTTAAAAGAAAAGTCACTTCTACATGGGTCATTAAAAAGCCAAGATGGTTCATTAAGCATGTTCAAGGAGGGGGTAGATGAACTCATTCAGCATTTTCACAAAGGGGGTTTACACTATATTGCCACAATGTAACTGAGACAGGAAACTGTCGGTAACATTGTTTCTCAATCTAGGGAAGGAAGGGAGAAAGAGGCATGCTGAGACCTTCTGGAGAAAAAGGAGAGAAGGTATGGCTGGTGATCTAAATCAAGCTATGTTTCGTTATGATTGCACGGATTTTGTCATGTACACTTTTTCCATGATTTTGGTTTTCAGCATTTTGAGTCCCAGATAGTGAATGGGAATCAGGGATTCTCAGGTATTAATGTGAGAATTAGTCTCAAACGGTGAACGTAGAAATTACAGACTTGGGTAGTGAATGTAGGATTTACAGTTTCCTGCAGTAAACGTAGGAAAATGTCTCAGGTAGTGAATGCAGGAATTAGTCTCGGGTCATGAAGAAGGAAATAGTCTCGGGTAGTGAATGTAGAAATTACAGTCTCGCGTCGTGAATATAGGAAATAGTCTCGGATAGTAAATGTAGAAATTACAGTCTGGGGTAAAGAATGTAGGGAATAGAGTTGCAGGCAGTGAATATGGAAATTACAATCTTGGGTAGTGAATGTAGAAATTACAATCTTGGGTAGTGAATGTAGAAATTACAATCTTGGGTAGTGAATGTAGAAATTACAATCTCGGGTAGTGAGTGAATGTAGAAATTACAATCTTGGGTAGTGAATGTAGAAATTACAATCTTGGGTAGTGAATGTAGAAATTACAATCTCGGGTAGTGAGTGAATGTAGAAATTACAATCTTGGGTAGTGAATGTAGAAATTACAATCTCGGGTAGTGAATGTAGAAATTACAATCTTGGGTAGTGAATGTAGAAATTACAATCTCGGGTAGTGAATGTAGAAATTACAATCTCGGGTAGTGAATGTAGAAATTACAATGTCGGGTAGTGAATGTAGAAATTACAATCTCGGGTAGTGAATGTAGAAATTACAGTCTCGCGTCGTGAATATAGGAAATAGTCTCGGATAGTAAATGTAGAAATTACAGTCTGGGGTAAAGAATGTAGGGAATAGAGTTGCAGGCAGTGAATATGGAAATTACAATCTTGGGTAGTGAATGTAGAAATTACAATCTTGGGTAGTGAATGTAGAAATTACAATCTTGGGTAGTGAATGTAGAAATTACAATCTCGGGTAGTGAGTGAATGTAGAAATTACAATCTTGGGTAGTGAATGTAGAAATTACAATCTCGGGTAGTGAATGTAGAAATTACAATCTCGGGTAGTGAATGTAGAAATTACAATCTCGGGTAGTGAATGTAGAAATTACAATCTCGGGTAGTGAATGTAGAAATTACAATCTCGGGTAGTGAATGTAGAAATTACAATCTCGGGTAGTGAATGTAGAAATTACAATCTTGGGTAGTGAATGTAGAAATTACAATCTTGGGTAGTGAATGTGGAAATTACAATCTTGGGTAGTGAATGTAGAAATTACAATCTTGGGTAGTGAATGTAGATATTACAATCTCGGGTAGTGAATGTAGAAATTACAATCTTGGGTAGTGAATGTAGAAATTACAATCTCGGGTTGTGAATGTAGAAATTACAATCTTGGTTAGTGAATGTAGAAATTACAATCTTGGGTAGTGAATGTAGAAATTACAATCTTGGGTAGTGAATGTATAAATTACAATCTTGGGTAGTGAATGTAGAAATTACAATCTTGGTTAGTGAATGTAGAAATTACAATCTTGGGTAGTGAATGTAGAAATTACAATCTCGGGTTGTGAATGTAGAAATTACAATCTTGGTTAGTGAATGTAGAAATTACAATCTTGGGTAGTGAATGTAGAAATTACAATCTTGGGTAGTGAATGTAGAAATTACAATCTCGGGTAGTGAATGTAGAAATTACAATCTTGGGTAGTGAATGTAGAAATTACAATCTTGGGTAGTGAATGTAGAAATTACAATCTTGGGTCGTGAATGTAGAAATTACAATCTCGGGTAGTGAATGTAGAAATTACAATCTTGGGGAGTGAATGTAGAAATTACAATCTTGGGTAGTGAATGTAGAAATTACAATCTCGGGTAGTGAATGTAGAAATTACAATCTTGGGGAGTGAATGTAGAAATTACAATCTTGGGTAGTGAATGTAGAAATTACAATCTTGGGTAGTGAATGTAGAAATTACAATCTTGGGTCGTGAATGTAGAAATTACAATCTCGGGTAGTGAATGTAGAAATTACAATCTTGGGTAGTGAATGTAGAAATTACAATCTCGGGTAGTGAATGTAGAAATTACAATCTTGGGGAGTGAATGTAGAAATTACAATCTTGGGTAGTGAATGTAGAAATTACAATCTTGGGTAGTGAATGTAGAAATTACAATCTTGGGTAGTGAATGTAGAAATTACAATCTCGGGTAGTGAATGTAGAAATTACAATCTTGGGTAGTGAATGTAGAAATTACAATCTTGGGTTGTGAATGTAGAAATTACAATCTTGGGTAGTGAATGTAGAAATTACAATCTCGGGTAGTGAATGTAGAAATTACAATCTCGGGTTGTGAATGTAGAAATTACAATCTTGGTTAGTGAATGTAGAAATTACAATCTCGGGTAGTGAATGTAGAAATTACAATCTTGGGTAGTGAATGTAGAAATTACAATCTTGGGGAGTGAATGTAGAAATTACAATCTTGGGGAGTGAATGTAGAAATTACAATCTTGGGTAGTGAATGTAGAAATTACAATCTCGGGTAGTGAATGTAGAAATTACAATCTTGGGTAGTGAATGTAGAAATTACAATCTCGGGTTGTGAATGTAGAAATTACAATCTTGGTTAGTGAATGTAGAAATTACAATCTCGGGTAGTGAATGTAGAAATTACAATCTCTGGTAGTGAATGTAGAAATTACAATCTCGGGTAGTGAATGTAGAAATTACAATCTCGGGTAGTGAATGTAGAAATTACAATCTCGGGTAGTGAATGTAGAAATTACAATCTTGGGTAGTGAATGTAGAAATTACAATCTTGGGGAGTGAATGTAGAAATTACAATCTTGGGGAGTGAATGTAGAAATTACAATCTTGGGTAGTGAATGTAGAAATTACAATCTGGGGTAGTGAATGTAGAAATTACAATCTCGGGTAGTGAATGTAGAAATTACAATCTCGGGTAGTGAATGTAGAAATTACAATCTCGGGTAGTGAATGTATAAATTACAATCTTGGGTAGTGAATGTAGAAATTACAATCTTGGTTAGTGAATGTAGAAATTACAATCTTGGGTAGTGAATGTAGAAATTACAATCTTGGGTAGTGAATGTAGAAATTACAATCTTGGGTAGTGAATGTATAAATTACAATCTTGGGTAGTGAATGTAGAAATTACAATCTTGGTTAGTGAATGTAGAAATTACAATCTTGGGTAGTGAATGTAGAAATTACAATCTTGGGTAGTGAATGTAGAAATTACAATCTCGGGTAGTGAATGTATAAATTACAATCTTGGGTAGTGAATGTAGAAATTACAATCTTGGTTAGTGAATGTAGAAATTACAATCTTGGGTAGTGAATGTATAAATTACAATCTTGGGTAGTGAATGTAGAAATTACAATCTTGGGTAGTGAATGTATAAATTACAATCTTGGGTAGTGAATGTAGAAATTACAATCTTGGTTAGTGAATGTAGAAATTACAATCTCGGGTTGTGAATGTAGAAATTACAATCTTGGTTAGTGAATGTAGAAATTACAATCTTGGGTAGTGAATGTAGAAATTACAATCTTGGGTAGTGAATGTAGAAATTACAATCTCGGGTAGTGAATGTAGAAATTACAATCTTGGGGAGTGAATGTAGAAATTACAATCTTGGGTAGTGAATGTAGAAATTACAATCTTGGGTAGTGAATGTAGAAATTACAATCTTGGGTCGTGAATGTAGAAATTACAATCTCGGGTAGTGAATGTAGAAATTACAATCTTGGGGAGTGAATGTAGAAATTACAATCTTGGGTAGTGAATGTAGAAATTACAATCTCGGGTAGTGAATGTAGAAATTACAATCTTGGGGAGTGAATGTAGAAATTACAATCTTGGGTAGTGAATGTAGAAATTACAATCTTGGGTAGTGAATGTAGAAATTACAATCTTGGGTCGTGAATGTAGAAATTACAATCTCGGGTTGTGAATGTAGAAATTACAATCTTGGTTAGTGAATGTAGAAATTACAATCTTGGGTAGTGAATGTAGAAATTACAATCTTGGGTAGTGAATGTAGAAATTACAATCTCGGGTAGTGAATGTAGAAATTACAATCTTGGGGAGTGAATGTAGAAATTACAATCTTGGGTAGTGAATGTAGAAATTACAATCTTGGGTAGTGAATGTAGAAATTACAATCTTGGGTAGTGAATGTAGAAATTACAATCTCGGGTAGTGAATGTAGAAATTACAATCTTGGGTAGTGAATGTAGAAATTACAATCTTGGGTAGTGAATGTAGAAATTACAATCTCGGGTAGTGAATGTAGAAATTACAATCTTGGGGAGTGAATGTAGAAATTACAATCTTGGGTAGTGAATGTAGAAATTACAATCTTGGGTAGTGAATGTAGAAATTACAATCTTGGGTCGTGAATGTAGAAATTACAATCTCGGGTAGTGAATGTAGAAATTACAATCTTGGGTAGTGAATGTAGAAATTACAATCTCGGGTTGTGAATGTAGAAATTACAATCTTGGTTAGTGAATGTAGAAATTACAATCTCGGGTAGTGAATGTAGAAATTACAATCTTGGGTAGTGAATGTAGAAATTACAATCTCGGGTAGTGAATGTAGAAATTACAATCTTGGGGAGTGAATGTAGAAATTACAATCTTGGGTAGTGAATGTAGAAATTACAATCTTGGGTAGTGAATGTAGAAATTACAATCTTGGGTGGTGAATGTAGAAATTACAATCTCGGGTAGTGAATGTAGAAATTACAATCTTGGGTAGTGAATGTAGAAATTACAATCTTGGGTTGTGAATGTAGAAATTACAATCTTGGGTAGTGAATGTAGAAATTACAATCTCGGGTAGTGAATGTAGAAATTACAATCTCGGGTTGTGAATGTAGAAATTACAATCTTGGTTAGTGAATGTAGAAATTACAATCTCGGGTAGTGAATGTAGAAATTACAATCTTGGGTAGTGAATGTAGAAATTACAATCTTGGGGAGTGAATGTAGAAATTACAATCTTGGGGAGTGAATGTAGAAATTACAATCTTGGGTAGTGAATGTAGAAATTACAATCTCGGGTAGTGAATGTAGAAATTACAATCTTGGGTAGTGAATGTAGAAATTACAATCTCGGGTTGTGAATGTAGAAATTACAATCTTGGTTAGTGAATGTAGAAATTACAATCTCGGGTAGTGAATGTAGAAATTACAATCTCGGGTAGTGAATGTAGAAATTACAATCTTGGGTAGTGAATGTAGAAATTACAATCTCGGGTAGTGAATGTAGAAATTACAATCTCGGGTAGTGAATGTAGAAATTACAATCTCGGGTAGTGAATGTAGAAATTACAATCTTGGGTAGTGAATGTAGAAATTACAATCTTGGGGAGTGAATGTAGAAATTACAATCTTGGGGAGTGAATGTAGAAATTACAATCTTGGGTAGTGAATGTAGAAATTACAATCTGGGGTAGTGAATGTAGAAATTACAATCTCGGGTAGTGAATGTAGAAATTACAATCTCGGGTAGTGAATGTAGAAATTACAATCTTGGGTAGTGAATGTAGAAATTACAATCTTGGGTAGTGAATGTAGAAATTACAATCTTGGGTAGTGAATGTAGAAATTACAATCTTGGGTAGTGAATGTAGAAATTACAATCTCGGGTAGTGAATGTAGAAATTACAATCTCGGGTAGTGAATGTAGAAATTACAATCTTGGGTAGTGAATGTGGAAATTACAATCTTGGGTAGTGAATGTAGAAATTACAATCTTGGGTAGTGAATGTAGAAATTACAATCTTTGGTAGTGAATGTAGAAATTACAATCTCGGGTTGCGAATGTAGAAATTACAATCTTGGGTAGTGAATGTAGAAATTACCGTCTCGGGTAGTGAATGTAGAAATTACAATCTTGGGTAGTGGATGTAGGGAATAGAGTTGCAGGCAGTGAATATGGAAATTACAATCTCGAGTAGTGAATGTAGAAATTACAATCTTGGGTAGTGAATGTAGAAATTACAATCTCAGGTTGCGAATGTATAAATTACAATCTTGGGTAGTGAATGTAGAAATTACAATCTTGGGTAGTGAATGTAGAAATTACAGTCTGGGGTGGTGAATGTAGAAATTACAAATCTTGGGTAGTGAATGTAGAAATTACAATCTTGGGTAGTGAATGTAGAAATTACAATCTCGGGTAGTGAATGTAGAAATTACAATCTTGGGTAGTGAATGTAGAAATTACAATCTCGGGTTGTGAATGTAGAAATTACAATCTTGGGTAGTGAATGTAGAAATTACAATCTTGGGTAGTGAATGTAGAAATTACAATCTTGGGTAGTGAATGTAGAAATTACAATCTTGGGTAGTGAATGTAGAAATTACAATCTTGGGTAGTGAATGTAGAAATTACAATCTTGGGTAGTGAATGTAGAAATTACAATCTCGGGTAGTGAATGTAGAAATTACAATCTCGGGTAGTGAATGTAGAAATTACAATCTTGGGTAGTGAATGTAGAAATTACAATCTCGGGTTGTGAATGTAGAAATTACAATCTTGGGTAGTGAATGTAGAAATTACAATCTTGGGTAGTGAATGTAGAAATTACAATCTTGGGTAGTGAATGTAGAAATTACAATCTCGGGTCGTGAATGTAGAAATTACAATCTTGGGTAGTGAATGTAGAAATTACAATCTCGGGTAGTGAATGTAGAAATTACAATCTTGGTTAGTGAATGTAGAAATTACAATCTCGGGTTGTGAATGTAGAAATTACAATCTTGGGTAGTGAATGTAGAAATTACAATCTTGGGTAGTGAATGTAGAAATTACAATCTTGGGTAGTGAATGTATAAATTACAATCTCGGGTTGTGAATGTAGAAATTACAATCTTGGGTAGTGAATGTAGAAATTACAATCTTGGGTAGTGAATGTAGAAATTACAATCTTGGGTAGTGAATGTAGAAATTACTATCTTGGGTAGTGAATGTATATATTACAATCTCGGGTTGCGAATGTATAAATTACAATCTTGGGTAGTGAATGTAGAAATTACAGTCTTTGGTAGTGAATGTAGAAATTACAATCTCGGGTTGCGAATGTAGAAATTAGAATCTTGGGTAGTGAATGTAGGGAATAGAGTTGCAGGCAGTGAATATGGAAATTACAATCTTGGGTAGTGAATATGGAAATTACAATCTCGGGTAGTGAATGTAGAAATTACACTCTGGGGTACTGAATGTAGAAATTACAATCTTGGGTAGTGAATGTAGAAATTACAATCTTGGGTAGTGAATGCAGGAATTAGTCTCGGGTCGTGAATATAGGAAATAGTCTCGGATAGTTTATGTGGAAATTACAGTCTGGGGTAAAGAATGTAGGGAATAGAGTTGCAGGCAGTGAATATGGAAATTACAATCTTGGGTGGTGAATATGGAAATTACAATCTCAGGTAGTGAATGTAGAAATTACACTCTGGGGGAGCGAATGTAGAAACTACAATCTTCGGTCTTGAATGTAGAAATTACAATCTTGGGTAGTGAATGTAGAAATTACAGTCTGGGGGAGCGAATGTAGAAACTACAATCTTAGGTAGTGAATGTAGAAATTACAATCTCAGGTAGTGAATGTAGAAATTACAATCTCGGGTAGTGAATGTAGAAATTACAATCTCGGGTAGTGAATGTAGAAATTACAATCTTGGGTAGTGAATGTAGAAATTACAATCTTGGGTCGCGAATGTAGAAATTACAGTCTGGGGGAGCGAATGTAGAAATTACAATCTTGGGTAGTGAATGTAGAAATTACAGTCTGGGGGAGCGAATGTAGAAACTACAATCTTAGGTCGTGAATGTAGAAATTACAATCTCAGGTAGTAAATGTAGAAATTACAATCTCGGGTAGTGAATGTAGAAATTACAATCTCGGGTAGTGAATGTAGAAATTACAATCTTGGGTAGTGAATGTAGAAATTACAATCTTGGGTAGTGAATGTAGAAATTACAGTCTGGGGGAGCGAATGTAGAAACTACAATCTTAGGTAGTGAATGTAGAAATTACAATCTTGGGTAGTGAATGCAGGAATTAGTCTCGGGTTGTGAATATAGGAAATAGTCTCGGATAGTTTATGTGGAAATTACAGTCTGGGGTAAAGAATGTAGGGAATAGAGTTGCAGGCAGTGAATATGGAAATTACAATCTTGGGTAGTGAATATGGAAATTACAATCTCGGGTAGTGAATGTAGAAATTACACTCTGGGGGAGCGAATGTAGAAACTACAATCTTAGGTCGTGAATGTAGAAATTACAATCTTGGGTAGTGAATGTAGAAATTACAGTCTGGGGGAGCGAATGTAGAAACTACAATCTTAGGTAGTGAATGTAGAAATTACAATCTCGGGTAGTGAATGTAGAAATTACAATCTCGGGTAGTGAATGTAGAAATTACAATCTTGGGTAGTGAATGTAGAAATTACAGTCTGGTGGAGCGAATGTAGAAACTACAATCTTCGGTAGTGAATGTAGAAATTACAATCTCGGGTAGTGAATGTAGAAATTACAATATCTGGTAGTGAATGTAGAAATTACAATCTCGGGTAGTGAATGTAGAAATTACAATCTTGGGTAGTCAATGTAGAAATTACTATCTCGGGTAGTGAATGTAGAAATTACAATCTCGGGTAGTGAATGTAGAAATTACAATCTCTGGTAGTGAATGTAGAAATTACAATCTCGGGTAGTGAATGTAGAAATTACAATCTCGGGTAGTGAATGTAGAAATTACAATCTGGGGTCGTGAATGTAGAAATTACAATCTGGGGTCGTGGTTGTAGAAATTACAATCTCAGGTTGTGAATGTAGGAAATCGAGTCTCGGGTTGTGAATGTAGAAATTACAGTCTTCGGTAATGCATATGGTGTTGCTTGTAAAGTACTGGCTGTGAAGTAAAATTGTGGCATCCGTTCAGCTCCAGTAATAATATTGTTGTCATCGTTTTGTTTTATTTAGGGTTTTCCAGGTTTTCCGACATTTCTTTCCATGGGTGATGATATTGCTCGTCAAGTGAGTCGCAAACAATCGTTCAAGTTTTTTGGCAAAATCATCACAACTTTTGGTTTTATCATGACACGTTTTATTTTCCTTCCCATGATATTGATGTCATACTTTTCAGAAGCCAATTTCATGTGGATTATCCATTGGCCTTGTTTTCCATGCACAAGACGATTGTTTTTCTTCTGAGAATAAGATCAATCAAACCCCTGTTCAACACATTTTCCTTTAGGGAGTATAAAATCGCTTGTTAGATTTTGACCATACTGAGATGTTGAACTTGAACATGTGAGGTATCGGCCGATCTGCCATCACGTCATTGTTGCATAATTTTTTTTTTAGATTTCATCCTTCTTTTTTTTTTTTGCATGGATTAGTTCTGAAGTTATCTCAGAAAAAAATTCGACCTTCATTTTTTTAAACAACGTCCCTTAAAGTAAAAAACTATTCTTCATGATGTTATCACCAGTTCCTGAAATTAAAAATAAACATGAATCTCAGGAAATCATTAATTGCTTTAAATGCTTATTTAAAATAGTTATCTGCAGCAGAGATCTGCATTTCAGGATTAAATATGCTTTTGTAATCTTCCGTTTGGCAATGTGGAAGCACTGCTATCATTGCTTGATGAAAACCACAAAGATAATAGAAGGGGTTTGGGGAGGGAGGAGAGTATTATCCTTGCTGAAATTGGGTCAATGGTTCGATGCATTTTTTTTTGTTTTTTGGGCAATAAACCATTTTGGGTTGATTTGGAGATATTAAATCTGGTCACCCATCGATGAGGACATTCAATTGATCTCCAAGACATTGCGGGTTCAAATCTGGCTGAAGGCACCAGTATCAAGGATTTTGATTCCAAGCTTCACTAAATTGAGCTAGTCTCAGTCCCCCATTTGTCATGTTTCTATTGCATTCTCAGTGAACTCCCAGCTGGCTCATTTATATCCTTAACTGAGCATGTTTTGGGTGACTCCTGCCCTCGGTGTAATTTGGGATGCATGCTAATTTGTTCCCTATCAAAGGCAATTAATTGCTCAAAATCTGGATAACCATTAAATATAAACCCTTCGTCCACAGCACGATGTTTCTTGCACAAAAATAATCCATCGCTTACATTTGAAAAGAATCGAAGATTATTCACTGACATCATATGATGTGGCGAGGGAAATTATCGATCCATCAGAGCAGCAAAGCTTGAAGCAAACCAGGGCACTCTTGAGTTGGAATGTAGCATTTACCATTTTCACTTTCATACTACACAGCCCACAAGCAATCATTACAACACCTTTTAATCACAAACCAATGAAGTTGATTTTCATTTGTCCATCAGAGCCTTGGTGATGAAAGGCCTTTTCCAGACATACGCAGTCCTACTGGAGAGAAGGTTTGTTCACCTGTTTTTGCATGTGAATGCATTGTGTGAGAACGGGATAGGGGTTTATATTGTTCCATCCATGCATGCATTGCTACTACTACTACTGCTACTACTGCTACTGTTACTACTGCTTTAATGGTCCATATTATTCCCACCTTGTGGAGAGGAGGAGATTGGGACCATACCCTCTACAGAGCATTGGTGCTGCCTAAGCAGTCTCCTTGGCTATTGGGCACAATCCTGGACAAGTTGCCGCTACACCTTGTGGGATCAGCCAGAAAAGGTTTTTGGGCCAAGTCTTTAACGAACCAGCTGGCCAGGTCTGGTGCTTGGCTGATGGTGAATTGGGCTGGAATTTGCAAATTGTTTATGGTGCCGATGATAACTTGCCTCCTCTTAGCAAAAGACAATGAGGGATTTTTAACATCCACTAGCTCATGTTAATAGATGGGACACTCGGCTCAACATTCTTCTGAGGAACAATGCACTTTGTGATGCAAGGAAATACCTACCCCACAAATTACCAGTTAAACAGTTCATAGTTGGGTCAGGAATCGGATCCAGGCTGCCCAGCTCAGAGGTAAGTGTGCTACCTTTGCACCAACCTGGCAGTGCAAAGGTAGCACACATGCATACATGCTTGTCAAAAATCTTATCCATGTTGAGTCAATATATGTAAGTTTTAGCGCATGTATGTAGATCCTTTTCTTTCATATGCAGAACATGGCTGTGGGATTTTCTGGGGACACAGTTGTCTCACTGATGCAATGCCAGATGTAGTTTTGAGCACAAATTTTGAATTTGGCCAGGGTGCCGTTGATAACTCACCTACTATTTGTGAAGGACACCGCTGGATCGTTAACATCCACCAATTAATCCTAGCAGGTGGGACACCCCAGTTTGACATTCATCCGAGAGATGGTGCATACAATGATGCCATGCCATACCTGTGAAATGCCAGGATGGAAGTTTTTAGCTGGGGAGAAATTCAAACCCAGGATAGACGGCTCAGAGGCAAGTGTGCGAACCTCGAGGCTATTTCACCACCCCATGTATGTAGATCATTAATTTGTAATGATATTAATTTATAAAATGTTAGACCGAGCTAGAGAAGTTACATCTGACTGTCCTTTAATTGTGTATGGTCAAAAATATTTCATATAGGATTCCTCACATAAACCCCGTTGTTTGTGGACATGTTCAGAAGTTAATCAGGTTTTCCAAGTGTTTGTCGACAGTTCATTTGTGAAATCTCCTTGGATGCTTTGTGCCATGTGGTGCTTATCCTGGTTTCCCGCAACACCTGTAAATAAAAGCACAACATTCATTGGAAACTTGGTTTTCTGCTCCGACCCGCTTTGCTCCAGGGTGACCGTGATGAGAGAGGAATTCAAGGTCTTCCCGGGTCTCAGATAAATTTCTGTTCCGAACACTTCCCTTAAGGCCCGGTCACACCTTGACGTTTTAGCCAACGTATGCCGATTTTGAATTTTTTTTTTAAAACGCTGGCACACGTTGAATACGTTATGGGTAAGTTTTGATAACATTGAGAGCACGCTGAAAAACACTGCCATACGTCGTTGTACGCTGGCTTTAAACGTTGTACTTTTCGGTTGTCCTCAAATTTTTTCACGCTTGAAATTTCATGACGTATGCCGGCGTATGACTCACATGTTCCGCTACGCTGGCCACAAGTTGTATGCATGGTCTGCGATCGTTGACAGACGTCAACACATGCTACTTGTAAGTTAATCATAAGTTGAGACACACCGAGGTAATGTTTAGCGTACCCGAAACTTATTTCTAACCTATGATTAACGTGTTGTTGGCACGTTACGCGATCGTTGCCACACATCGACAGACGTTACTTTTAAGTTACTCATAGGCTGAAAGACGTCGGTATAATGGATCGTCCTTGCGTCAGCGTCCACGGCCACGGCCAGGACACTTATTTGCAGCATTCTTCAAACTTTTCTTCGGCATGACGAGGATGTTCACACTTCGATGTCTAGCTTGGCTATGATTCCAATTGTCCATCGGCAGCGTCTATTTAAAATAGTCGAGTTTGAGCGTTTTAACACGTTCAGAAGAAACGCTTCAAATTTCAAAACCTCAGCGTCAAAAAACAAAGGCGAGTGACAGCAATTTAAATCGTTCATTGTAAACAATGAAAGTAGCTGAGTGGTACCGTTTAAAAGTCGTTGAGTGTAAAAAAAATCCAATTGTTGAGCGCAAGCATCTACTTTCAATAGTGGGGTTTGAGCGATTTAACATGTTCAATAGAAACGATTAAAATTTCCAAGCGCCAGCGTCAAAAAACAAAGGCGAGTG
>NC_140971.1:64933830-64938830 GCF_056783735.1 Eptatretus burgeri
CATCTTGCAATTTGTAAGGAAAGCTGAAATGATTGAACACATCACTCCAGATACACCATACGAAGGAAGCTTGTGGAGCAGACCCTTGTGCCACACTTTATCAAAGGCTTTTGAGATATCCAAAGGAACTAATTGAGCTTCAACATTGAGCTCCAATGCCCTTTGAAATGATCCTTACTTAAGGATATCAGATCACCAGTTGAGCAAGAATGGCGAAAGCCATACTGGTAGTCAGTGAGAAGTTCATTGTCCTTCAGATGGCTAAGAAGTTGTTTATTGAAGAAGCATTCGAATATCTTACTTATTACAGGAAGCAGGCTGATGGGGCAATAGTTGCTTGGCTCAGAATGTTCACCAGCACCCTTGAAAACAGGAACAGAAGCTGCTTTCCAGGATGAAAGAAACATCATAGCAGACAAGCACAGGTTGTGTAGCTTGACAAGAATCGATGACAGTTCAGGGCAACACATCCTCCATACAATCACAGGGATTCCATCAGGACCAGTCACTTTTGAGGCATCTACAGTACAAATAATTCTGGCAACCATCTGAAGAGTGATAATGAAACAGGAATATCATAGTCTGTACAAGATGGAAAATGAGGAAGAGGGTGTCCCTGATCATTTAAGGTAGAATTAGAAACAGTGATTTACAAAGAGGTTGGTCTTATGCAGAGGTGAACGAACAACCTCATGTCCATGAAAGAGAGGGGGTATTGAAGATTTATTGAGGTTGAGTACACTGTTGGCAATCCGCCAAAAGTCCCGAGAGACAAGTCGCCGAGTCACAATAGAATCGGCTACAGAAGGACTCTTTACTGCTTAGCATCCTCAAAAACTTTTACAGAGGTTACTAGCTTTGCAGAACAGACATTTGGACTCCAGAGACCTTTGCACGTGTTACTGTTTGAAATAGTGGTTGTGATGATCAATTGCTGATGTGCAAGCCAGAGCGAACCAGGGATGGGAATGAACTTTCACTTGATATATATATATAATATATGTGAGGGAATGTAAATGTCCATACCAGTGCAAATTCATTGGGATATTTCCTCGGCAGCCATATCAGGACCAGGACTAAAAGCTGAGGTCCATGGCAGATCAGCACGAAATGAACGAAATCCATCCCAATCTGTTTTCCCAAACTGAAACACAATGTGGTGAAAAGGATGCATTGGAGTTGAGTATGAGGATTAAGAGACACAAACAGAAACAGTGGAATGATCTGAGTTACCAATTGGAGGAAGGACATTGGCAACACAGTCACCTGGTTGAGAAGACAAAAAGAGGTCAAACAAGCATCTTCCATCAGAAGCAAGGTCAGGAATATGAGTGCGAGAGAAAACAATTTGGGTGAGATTTTGAGCGATTGAGAAATTATCGGTATTAATACCGGGAGTGTCAGTATTGTGAGAGTGTACCAGCCATTCCTTCTGGTGAACGTTGAAGTCACCAAATACCATGATGTGTACAAAAAGGTGGAGTAAAATAGCTCTGTAAATGCTGTCTGAGATCACGTTAAGCACGGCACAAGGGACAGGAAGGCGAGCGCTACAGAAAGAATAGATATGTTGTTGAATGCAGGAGAGCAAGGCGGAAACAATTAAACTCGTGAGAGCCACTTTCAAGAGAATTTTCACGAGCTAAAGGAAGAGAGTCTTTAACATAGATACCAAGATCATGAGAAGGAGGGCTATAAAGAGGGTGAAAAATGTAACCAGGAAACTTGAAAGAAACGAAGGAGATGCCACTGTCCAACCAACACTCATAGAGCCAGCAGGTCAGGTGAGTTAAGCTGAACAAAAGATTTCACAGAAGAAAAGTTGGAGCCAAAGCCCCTGACATTGGAGAAGCAAATATGAAGAGTATTTGAGCGTCGCTGCACATAGGCTGGTGGATTGTCATGTGCAGGTAGAGATCTGTTATTCTTATTCTGTATAACCACTTTCATAGTGAAAAAATACATAATAGAAGAAGAAAAAGAAGACATCAAAGTTACCCAAACAAATTCACAAGCCAGTCCAAGAGACTCAATGAGGTCCCACAAACTCATGCGAACACATTGTCATAACAATGCCACTCTGATGGCCTCAGGAATGCAACCGGAAATGGCTACATGGAGTCATGGACCACCTCCATGCATGTCCATGGCAGTACAACCATTTAAACATTTCAACATTTTACACCTGTTGATAGATCAGCCTCTCAAAGCATTACCAAAGAGTTTGGGATCCTACACTACCAGGTGAGCATGACCTAAATCGAGATGGTGGCCATGCTGAGAGTCGAGCAAGGAAACAGCACATCCCATTTTAAAAAAACTCAGCGGGGTTTCAACTGCTGACCTCCCACACTCAATGCGAAAGCTTTAAGCACAATTATGAGTCCGCAAGGTATGATAAACAGTTATGAAAGGAAAGCTAGGGAACATCTTTTTATTATGTATGCAAAAATTGAGGAATTGTTGACCATACCGCATCCCTCCCCCCCTTCCCCCTCCTTCCCCTCTTCCCCCTCCTTCTCCCCTTCCCCCCTTTCCCCCCTTTCTCCCCCCCCCCTTTCCCCCCTCTCTCCCCCACACCCCCTTCTCTTCTTTCCCCCTCACACCTTCTATCTCCAGTATTCCCCAAGCATGCTTCCTACTTCCACACTGTAAATGATCTCCTCTCATACTTCTTCCCTTCTCTCTCCAATCCTCTCTCTCTCTCTTTCTCTCTCTTTCTCTCTTTCCTTCTCTCTTTCCTTCTCTCTTTCTTTCTCTCTTTCCTTCTCTCTTTCTTTCTTTCTTTCCTTCTCTTTCTTTCTTTCTTTCTTTCTTTCATATTAATCAAGCCACCACCATCCTTACATAACAAATACACAGTCCCCAATAGGATTGTTGATTCACAACCAACGATCCTAACCTATCGGTGACATAATTAACTTTTTTTTTTAATCCTTTTTTGAATTATTAAAATAAATCAATGTCCCAATTATATATGCATTTCTTGTTAGGGCATTCCTGGAAACGATGGACAGAATGGCGTGCCAGGAGACAAGGTATGCACACCCTTTGCTATATTCCACAGATGAACTACTCAACCATCAATGCATACCCTCTCCCCAACCCTCAATTACATCACCTTGTTTGTGGTACTACCCACAGGGCATTAAGGGAGATGCTGGAATAGCTGGTGTTCCTGGTATTGATGGCAAGCCGGTAGGTTTCCCACAAAATACTTTTTATCAGTGGATTTAAACAAATAGATGAATCTTTTCATTGCTATGCCTTCCTCACTGGATAACCATTGCTTATGAACACTTGTGTAACTGCGTAAATGTCATCATGGTCTTTAATTTCACTTTATGTGTGTGACCTCCTAATGTGATTTCCTGAAAGCGTCCTTATTTATTATCAGTAAAGGTACCCGGCGTTGCCCGGCAACGCCAGTTCCCTCATCCTACCTCCTCCCTCCGGACTCCCACCCCTCCTCCCCAGACAGGCAACACGAAATGCAGCCCTGGTATGTAATAGTGGGGATTAATTTACCGATGCAGTGGCATTTGAACAGTATTAGCGAATATTAACTGGGGCTTGCTATTAAGGTGGGAAAAGGGGTAGGGGAAGGAGGACAAATCTACCGTTGGAAAGGGGGGGGGGAGAGGGGAAGGAGGACAAATTTACCCTTGGGAAGGGGGGGGAGGAGGACAAATCTACCCTTGGAAAGGGGGGGGGGAGGACAAATCTACCCTTGGGAAGAGGAGGGGAGAGGAAGGGAGATTTTTTTCTTTTTATAGGTATAGACTAGAAAGCGCCCACCCGTCCCGTCCCCACAAAGCTCGTCCGCATCCATTTTGGGAAAAATATATAATTTGGTGGTGTAAGGAGCGAGGAGGGGGACATTGTTAATGGGATATTCATCACAGCCTTTTCAGATGCCGAATTACGAATAATATACAACAACACAACACTAAAAGGAAGATCAAGAAAAAAATTCAAAATGGAAAGCCGTTTGTATTCAGACTTCTTCTTCACACGTATTCAGGGTCGGACGCACATGGAAATTGAAACTGAGCTCCAATCAGCCAATGGATGAATCAGTCTTTGTGATTGGCTACAAAGTGTTACTTATTCACGTTTCTCTTCCCGTGCAATGCGGGGTAAATCTGATAATGTTGCATAAACACAATTTACCACTTTAAACCATTCACCACCCCCACCCCGCTTGCTCTCCTGAACCCTTCTCAGTCCGCAGAGTTCTCCTGCCTCCTCCCCCTCGGCAGGTGAAACTATATGTTGCCTTGGTATGTAATAGTGGGAATTAATTTACCGATGCAAGGGAGTTTGAACAGTAATATCAAATATTGACTGAGGGCTTGCCATTGGGGGTGGGGTGTGTGGGGGGAGGAGAGAAGGACAAATTTATCAGTGCAAAGAGTGCTTTAACTTCAGCGTTGCCCAGGTAACAAAGGGGATTGTCAGTCCCTCTGCCTCTGCGGCCACATAGCCTATGCTACCCCGACACAAAATTGGATTTGTAACCTGAGTTTGGAGTCAGTAACTTAAAATATGTGGCTGTACAGATGTGTATATATATATATATATATATATATATATATATATATATATATATATATATATATATATATATATAATTGCCTTTTATAGATGTGGATGAATTGTGAGAAATTATCTGTTCAATACCCCAAGTAAGGTGTTTCATTGTAAATAATGTGCTCCTCTAAAAAGTTTCCTCCTGATTAACCTTGGGAGCTCAGAGGAGTAGGCAACCATTACCAGTACAGCTTGCAGAGAGTTTGCCAAGTGGCTCAAGCACTCAAGCAAGCACTACAATGAAACGGTTGCTAAGGAACGGCTGGCTCGGCAGGCGATTACTGATGTATACAGTGAAGATCATGCATTTCATGATGAGCGATTTAGCAAATCGCTTTTGTTGCACTCCATGAACTTACACTTTGCACACATTCCTTAATCTTTTCTTCACTCTATATAATTCTCCA
>NC_140971.1:64951330-65018830 GCF_056783735.1 Eptatretus burgeri
AGGTTTTCTTTGATTTCTGTTTTTCTTCTTCTCTGCACTGTCTAAGGCCCACGGTGGAGCTAGTGCATGTACTACATGTAAGACCGACATTATGACAGACTTCTGTAGTTTGGCATTGATTACAAGGACATGAGGAGGCAATGGATAAACCACCATAGAATGTTCGACTCATCCATATTCGATGTGAACCTGTGTTATTGTGAGTTCCATGAGTGCTCGTATGTGTGCAGGTGGGGGGAGGTAAATAAATCGAACGGGGATTAATTGCATGGATTAATTTAATTAATTCCATTAGCAGGTTAAGGGATTGATTAATAACTACCTGCAGGTTGAACACATAGGTTTACCATGTGTTTTGAACTTGCTTACACGATTCATTGATTGATTGAATGAAGGCCAAATGTGCGAACTTCTACAATGACATTCGCCATGTGCCTCAGGACGAATGGGGCCAAAGGGAGAACGTGGTGCACCAGGCCTGAGCCTCAGTGGAGTACAAGGACCTCGGGGTCCATCAGGTAGAGTGAATACAAGTTACCAAGCAAATGCAGAACAATAGAAATCCTGTCGTTATATAAGGCTGTCTTTATATGAAGAGTACAGTCGGTCTGCATCACCTCAAAAATACAGACAAATAAATTTCTCAACAAAATGTTGAGAGACGTAAGCTAACTGCCATAAGAAAGAATATGGAGAGATGTTTTGAGACGAGTTCTATAAAGGAAAAACGGAGGGGCAATACCCCTGGGTGCTCATCCGGTAGTGGCTGGATACGAGAACCAGGGAACCACTGGTAGGAGTGGATGACCCACAAAATATGCAACGGAGAAGAAAGTAAATACCTATGGATTTTTTTTTTAAATGCCATGAACAAACCTTTGTACATCACGGGTGATAAAGATTGTGGTGAAGTTTCATCAGAATTGCAACTGTAGTTTCTGAAAAGAAAGGCAATACATATTTTGGGAGGCATCCCCCAGAGGCCCCTGGAGGGCCTGATTTTTTGTTGTTGTTGTTGTTGTTGTTTGAATGCCATGAGCAAACTTTGGCACATACATGTCGATGATCTTTGTGGGAAAGTTTCATCGAAATCATATATGTAGTTTCAGAGAAGTTGAATATATTTGTGGACTGAATGACGGATGGACGGTTGGATGACACACCATCCCATAAGCTCCCCGGAACTACGTTAAAGGTGAGCTAAAATGACCAGAAGTTTGGAGAGAGAAGGGGTGGTGATATATATATATATATATATATATATATATATATATATATATATATATATATATATATATATATATATATATATATATATATATATATATATATAGTTACGGTGGTGGAAATTCACAAAACATCATTCAGGTTCCCCTAAATATATATATATATATATATATATATATATATATATATATATATATATATATATATATATATATATATATATATATATATATATATATATATATATATATATATATATATATATATATATATATATATATGTACATTATTGTATATATTGTATATATATATATATACAATATATATATATATATATATATATATATATATATATATATATATATTGTATATATATTTATATATACAATATATATATATATATATATATATATATATATATATATATATATATATATATATATATATTGTTGTGGTTACCAAATTCGCAAACCACCATTCAGGTCCCTTAGGTGAGATATCTCGGTAAGTATATGTGTAGTTAGGCCCAAACCCGTTGTCTAGTGGGAATAAATGTTATTCATGCGTGCTGCGACTCTTCAGGATAGCCGTTTTTCTTTTGCTATCTTTATTTTGGACCAACCGCCATTGTTACCACCACCAACCACAACATCAACCACCCACCGCGGCGCCGCTTCACGTCACACCTCGCAACCGTCGCATCGCCACCGTTCTTGCGCCGCTTGTGGGTACCGGTGTTGGACTCGTGCAGGGCGCGCGCCGAACAGCGTGTACAAAACCACGGATTTTCAGCTTCAAAAACGGATCAAAAACGACACACGCCCACTTTTGTTCCGTCCAATCGGTGAGCGAGGGGCGATTTGGCCCCGCCTCCAGGGCGTTGGAGGGCGATCGCTATATGCAACTTTATGGATCAAAAAGCATTCACGCCCACTTTTTATCGGGCCAATGGGGAGCGAGGTGAAAGGTCGAAGGCAGGGGGTCAAAGATGAGAGAGCGAAGCCACGGGGCTTATATAAGCGACCGCGTTCGTCAGTAGAGTCGAGAGAGAGTTAAGACTTCGCAGTCGGTGGAGTTGGGAAGAAGAAGCAAGAAGGAGTTGGTCGTCGTCGTGTGCGTTGGAGTCGGAGCGAAGGGGACGGAGCTGTGGAGAGGCGGCGAGGGCAGACGAGGGGGTGCTCGCGTCGTGCCGGGAGCTGCACACCAGGGAGGCCGACGGCGCGACCTGGTCGAGGTGGAGCCGCTCGTCGCGGGACTCGAGGCAGAGTAGAAATCCTCCTTTCCCCCGAGCATCAGCAACCCCCTCCTGTTTCCCCCCGCGCTGAGATAGTGTGACCAAGGGGGCCCCTTTCCCACCCCCTACCAGACACTGTCCGCGAGGCCCGCGGAGTTGAGGCACCATCGCCGCTCTGCGTCTCATCACCAGACGGGTAGGCCCGACCCGGTCTCGGCCTCAGGCCCGCCTCATCCTTGAGGGTTCTCTTTTCTTTTGTTTTTGGGAATGTGTGTTGTCGGCGCCGTCTGTGAAGTAAAATTGTATAAGTGTTGCCGTGTGCTCGCGTAGTCGGTATTAGCTCTGCATTGTGTTTCTTTTCCTTCTATGTGCTTTTGGTGGAATTGCATTGTGTTTCTCTTCTTTTCTATGTGCTTTTGGTGGAATTGAATATGTGTGCTTTCCGTTCAGCGCGAATAAATGTGCTTTGTGTTGAACTGTTCTCCCGCTTCGCTTCGTCTTTTCCTCTATTGAATCCCCATCTTGCTTCACGTAAAGGGTTGGTAGTGGGCTGAATACGCCCGATAATTAATCGAACCGTCGAGGCCGACGATAACACCGCTCGGTTATCCCGATAGTACGGAACGGGTCGCTTAAGTGGCCCGTGTCCGAAGTCGACCTGCAGCGAGGTGCGATCGCCCGGTCTACCCTCCGTGTGGGTACTTAGGTAGGTCGAATTTGGCGAGCAACCCTATCCCACGCGGGGGCTGATTGGCTCGATCGCGGTGAGACCGAAAGGTCTACCCGTGACTGGTTCCGGCATTAGTCCGAGAGGGTCACGACTGGATTGTCCGTCCGGTGGGCGACGTGCCGCGATTCGAGTTACGTGGCCGTTCGCACGCCGGCGGGCGCGAATCCATAACAATATAAATATATATATATATATATATATATATATATATATATATATATATATATATATATATATATATATATATTGTTATGGCTGTGGAAATTCGCAAACCACCATTCAGGTCCCGTAGGTGAGATATCTCTAAGTACATGTGTAGTTAGCCCCAAACCCGTTGTATAGAGGGAATAAATGTGATTCATTCGGGCTGCGACGCTTTGAGTCAGTTGTTTTTCTTTCTCTATCTTTTATTTCAAATAAAAACCAACGAGGACGCTTGGTGGGCTTTTCGCGCCATTCTTCTCCGCGCTTGGTGTGAGGGGAGAGAAGCGAGGGGAGGGCAGCTGGCGCTCGATTGGTGGATGCAGTGTGACGCGGCCAGGGAGGAGGAACGCCCCTCTTCGAGACCTTTCTCGAAGCGCCTCGAAGGGGGGTGGAGCAAAGAACGGGGCGGAGCAACAGAGCGGAGCTCCGAGGATATAAAAGTCGGAGACGGGGGAAGCAGTTTGGTAGATGCTATTGCTTGGTGGATGCTCTTGCTTCGTGGTTGCTCTCGTCTTCTGGCTCGCTCGTCCTGGTGGCCGCTGGCCGGGTCTTTTGTGGGGCAGTTGTAAGACCCCGCTGGCGGGAAGGAGCGTCCGCCATTCCCCTCTCCCGACTTTGGCCATCCACGTTCCCCCCCCCCCCTCTATCCACGCTGGGATAGCGCCGAACACTCGGTCCGTGGCGTCGAGTGGCCAACACGTGCAGGCGCGAGGCACGCAGGAGAGGACTCGCCTACCATGCTCAGGCACGGAGTCGCGGCCAGGCGGGACCCCGTCGACGGACATCGGAGAGGGACTCGACACGCTCAGGGAAGTCGCGACTTCCATTTCTTTTGGGTTCTGTGTAAATGTGTGTGTGTGCCGCCAGTCTGGTGAAGTAAAACTGTTTAAGTGTTGCCGTGTGTCGGTCTTAGTCGGTTGTAGCTCTGCGTCGTCATTGCTTTATTGTTTTTCTTCTTACATTTGCTTTTTTTGTGCATTATGGTTTGGCTGTATATGTGTGCTCTCCATGTGTCGTGTGAATAAAGTGCTTGTGTGATCTTGTTCCCCGTTTCGCTGCGTACTTTCCTTCGTTTGAATCTCCATCTTGCTTCACGTAATGGGTTCGTCGTGGGCTTAATACGCCCGATAATTCATCGGAACCTTCGAGGCCGACGATAACACCGCTCGGTTATCCCGATAGTACGGAACGGACCGCTTAAGCGGCCCGTGTCCGGAGTCGACCTGCGGCAAGGTGTGATTGCCCGGTCTACCATCCGTGTGGGTACTTAGGTACGTTGAGTTTGGCGAACAACCCTATCCCACGCGGGTGGCCAATTGGCACGATCGTGGTGAGGCCGAAAGGCCCACCCGTGACTAGCTCCCGGCATTAGTCCGAGAGGGTCACGACAGAATTGTCCGTCCGGTGGGCGACGTGCCGCGATTTGAGTCACGTGGCCGATCGCACGCCGGCGGGCGCGAATTCGCAACAATATATATATATATATATATATATATATATATATATATATATATATATATATATATATATATATATATATATATATATATATATATATATATATATATATATATATATACCAGGCGTAGTGGCGTGCGTCTGTAATCCGGCTACTCGGAGGCTTGGGTTGGAGGATCGCTTGAGGAAGGGTGCTCTGCACTGGGCCGCGCTATGAGAGGGTGTAGGGCAGCCCGGAATCATGGTGAAACCCAATCCTTATCCCTGTGTCGTAAGAGGCGACTAGGGTTGCGTCAGGAAGGGCATCCTGCGTAAAACCTGTGCCAAATCAGTATGCGGATCATAACGGATGATCCGCTGTGGCGACCCCTTACGGAAGCATCTGAAAGACGAACAACATATCTATATATATATATATATATATATATATATATATATATATATATATATATATATATATATATATATATATAGATATATATATAGATATATATATAGATATATATATATAGATATATATATAGATATATATATAGATATATATATATACATATATATATATAGATATAGATATATATAGATATAGATATATATATATATATATATATATATATATATAGATATATATATATATATATATATATATATATATATATAAAAATATATATATATATATATATATATGAGACTTCCTGTGAAGGCAATGCCAAACCATCCAGTATGACCCTTGCCAAGAAACTACTTTAGCAGCACTGACTATATCACAGAATATGGTGATGTTCGACCGAGTCAGAAGAATATGAGACTTTCTGCTTGGTTCTCTGTAGCATGATCCATCAATTCAGATTGGAACACAAAACATTTCGACCATCTCTTGGTTGTGCGGAATACAAAATAAACTAGAAGGGCACTCGGTGGAGCACATCCCTCCACCAAGCTGATTAGTTTACATTTTGTATCTCACTGACAGGCCGGATCTGGATTCGGACCTGAACTAGAACTTAATTGACTTGTCCTTGTCACCTAACCAACTCATCTTCCAAGTTTCATGCGAATCCATCCATAACATTTTGAGATATCGTGTTATCTATCGTTTTAGCCCCATCATTTAAAGGTGAAGAATCACTTTTAAAAATTCTCGGATCCGAAACCAGATTCGGATATTCATCAAAAACGAATGAATTCTTCCTTGTTCCATACCAAACCTGTCGACCAAGTTTTCTCTGAATTCATCCACAACTTTTTGAGATATCGTGATATACGTTGTTTTTGGCCCTATCTATCTCTCAATGGTGAAAAATCACTTTAGAAATTCTCAAATCCATATCTTCACCAAAATTTAATCATTTCGTCCACGTCACATACCCAAGCTCTTTAACAAATTTTGTCCAAATCCGTCCACAACTTTTTGAGATATTTTGTTCACAAACAAACAGATAGAGAGGGGTGAAAACATAACCTCCATCCACCTTCGGTTGTGGAGGTACCAAGAACAGCACTCAGTGGAGCACACACCTCCACATACCTCTGAACAGTTTACGTTTTGTATCCCACTGATAGGTCGAATCTGGATCCGGACCTGAACCCAAAAGTTAATTGGATTGATCTTATCACCGAACAAACTCATCCACCTAGTTTTGTCATCATCCATCCACAACATTTTGCGATATCATACAGGATGTCGTTTTTGCTGCCATCTTTCATTGGTGAAGAATCACCTGCAATATTGAAAAAAATTCTCGTATCCAGATGTGGATTCAGATCTTCACCAAAATAGAATTGACTCATCCTGTCACCCACCCACCATGTCCACCAAGTTTCTTCCGATATCCGTCCATAACTTTTTGAGATGTCCTTTTCACAGACAGACATACAGACAGGGGTGAAAACTTAACCTCCGCCACTGAAAATAAAACTTGTATTTGTTAACATTTCCCTTACAACCTTGGATCATTCTTCCTCAATGATTAATAATATTCCTTCCAGTTAACGAGTCTTCGTGATGATGAAAACATTTCTCCTTGAGTGTGTTGAAAACATATGTGGTGGTTGATTCTCTAAATATCTTTCAGGATGTAATCCTTATCTCTAAATGAACTGTGTTGTGCGCATCATCTAAAAGTGGTGGCAGATTTGTGTTTTTAATTCGAACTTTTTCATTTGAAATTGTTCCATTGGAACACCGTTTTTGCTTTGCAGGCTTACCTGGAATTGGAAAGGATGGAGGTCCAGGGCTTCCTGGGAGCCCAGGCATCCAGGGTCCCCCCGGGCCGATTGGCAACCCAGGCACTTGCGATCGGCAGCTTTGTGATGGTTTGACCGATAGTCTACCAGGACGTCGGTGAAATGCTGAGGCGGTGCCCGCGGGTACAGAACACAGGCTCGCGGTGTACAAAGACGATACAGATGGATGGGCAGCTGGCAATCAAAGCATCGCTCCTGGGAGAGGAGAATCGGCTGCCATGTAGCTGTGCCAAATGGACCTTTCTCTTGCGTGTGTTTTTACTCCTTTGTTTTCTTGTCGACATGGAAATTTGTGATAATTGAAATTTTTTTTACTCGTCTCCTGGCTTGCACAATAATGTGTAAATTTCTTTCTTTCTTTTTCCGTCACTAAATATGGCAAAGATTTTTTTATTGATTAATTTTGGTCAACTGTCCTTTACATGCATAAAAATCCCCATAACCTGCCTGTGTATTTAGGATTTGTGAGCTTTGTAGGAAAATGATCCATCGCCTGATCACATTGTACTTAATATCTCGAGGATAAAAGCATTGTTAATGGCCTCTGGAGTATGTGCGTGTGCGTGTGTGTGTGTGTGTGTGTGTGTGTGTTCGTGCCTGCTGTGCACATATGTGAGCACACTTGCCAGCAAGTGTGATGCCAGATCACATGGTCCATGTTTTGCATATTTACAGAAATATATAAATTATTGAGATTTTCGGGTATTACACGTCTTCCATAACCATTTGTGGTACAAGATATTTTCAGATTTTTTTTTACTTTTTCTATTTTTTAGTTACAGCTTATTTTACTTTTCATCCCCAAAATGAAACTGAAATATCATCGATTCAGATAATTTTAAGTTTTCTCAGGCAGTGCCAATTTTCATAGATAATTATTTTAACAAAACATTTTATTGATAAACTTTTTTTCCCACATTTATCTGTACATTACATTGTTTTATTATTGGATTGGCTTCAGCAGCCACAATGGGGTTTCTATTTTATTTATCTTTAGGTGCACAATGAGATACTGACGTGTTCATCTCATTGATGAAATATGTAATTTCTCGTTGAAATTTTTTTCTATATACATTGTCGTCTTATTTTGTTTTTCTTTCAACAACATGTTTTGGTTGTATTTCAGTTACGTAGAATAATTTATCTTATAAAGCAGTAACTTTTTTATTGATTGATTTCCTTTGATACAAAATCAGGGCTCATGTTAAACCGAGAATACACTTGACCTCCTTTGTTCCGTATGATACATTCATTGTTTGTATAAACCATTCGCGCAAGACGTCGAACTACGGAACAATGAAGCCTTTGTCTGTGCCTGTGGCAGAAAGAGGAGAATGTTTATGAAATATTGCTCATTCCTCTTTCTTTCATTCATTTACCTCGGCATTATATTTGTTGCACTGTTCACTACCTCAGTGGCAAAGCTCGTAACAGCCGGTTGACTCTGTTGCATTTGCTATTTTATATATCATATTATATCGATTTTTAAATTTTTTTAATTTTTTTTTTTTGCACAATGAGCAGAGTTCAGCCCTGGCCCAGGAAACTTGCGTCAGTCAGAATCGCAGCCCGGAAGTAGAGGCCTCGACCAGCCCGATGGAATTGAACGTTGAAAGCAGTGATTTTGTTACTAAGTCGTTAACACGACGCAATTCACATTTATAACTAGATGACATAAAACTGAACATGGATTCACTTGCTTAAGTTGGTGTTGTTGTTTTGTTGTTGTTGTTGTTGTTGTTGTTGTGATCTGAGGAATCTGCATGTTTTCCTATTATTGTTTTCATGACGTAAAAGTTGAACATATCGGTCAGCCTGCCAGGTCAGTCATTCCATTGTTTTAACAAGATGTTACAGAACTTGTACAAAATTATTATTTTTTTATATCGTCACTCGGTATGGTTTGGCATCTCCATTTCTCTTCGGCCCTCCTGTTTGAAAGTGTGTTTGTTTTTGGAGCTATTGACATAGTACATACGCATCGGATGGAGGGCAGAGTGGAATTTTAGGGGAAAGGCAAGAAATGTTTGAATGAAAAATTAATGGTAAGGTAGATAAAATGGAGAGAATGAGGAATGTTTGATGGAGGAAGGGGAAAACAAAAGATTTGGGGAAGGGAAGGATATGGGAAAGCTTTGGACAAGCAGGAGGGATAAAAGGCCATTTTTACATACATAATATACAGATGGCTTTCCCACCTCCCCCCTTCAAATTATACAGACTTATAATTAGCCTTACCTGTTTGACAAAATATATATATATGTATATATATATATATATTTTTAACCACTTATGACAGAAGTACTTATTGCCACGATACATGATTATTTATTTATTCACAGCATATTGCGAGATTTTTTTTTTTATTGTACGAAATAGTATTCCGATATGTCTGTGACAACTTCAACAACATGAGAACAACTTTGATCCTTCAGAAGTTTTTGTTCTATTTCTTCATTGCAGCCGTTTTACCATTTTGTTGCTTTTTCTTTAATATCTCGGAACTTGAATCCACTGTTTTTTTTTTTCCCCCCTCCAATGATGAACCACGATGTTGTGCAGAGTTGACAATGAATGACTCACCAGTAAAGCAATTTTGAGAATCCCTGTTGTCCTGTGATCATTAAGAAACACTTCGTGCTCCAGGTGGTTTGACTGATTGCATGTTTGAATTGTTCAGGGAAAATGTTTGGTCGCCGTCGTCGTGTTCTGTAAAACTTTCTCTTGCAAGGGACCTCAAGGAATATGTCGTGGTCTTTGGTAAGGCTTTTTGATTGCTACATTATAAGCTTCTCATTTGACAGGATGGAGTGATGGGCTGCCAGGATAGCCTGGAGGTATGCACGTATACCTTTCAGCTGCCTTGTCTGAGTTAAAAATCTCACTTCAGCTATAAACTGTCATCCTGGTGTCTCGCAGTCACGGCGATTCATCAATGTGTGTGCCATCCCTCAGATGGATGTTAAACTAGACGTTCACTATTCCAGCTTTACTTGAGATGATAAAAAAATTCCAAAGATAATATCCTTCATGAAGAGTAGGCGAGCTATCTCCAGCACACTGAACAAACTACAAATACAGTACCCGTCTTTCAGTCTGAAATTGGCTGATGTGAATATGAATGAATGGAATTTTTTAATACATTGTCGAGGCTCGTATAAGAGCGAACACATAGAACATATAACAAAAGGAGCAGGAGACAAGAGGGGAAGGAGAGGGAAGCACAAAACAGGAAGGAACAGAGACATTAGGAGATCTGAGGAAGGGAGAGTGATGAGTGGGGTACACGGGGTAAACAAGATAGGCATTACAGGGACTTTCCAGAAGGAAAACAGGGCATTTGAAGGAAGTGGGTTTGGGGTGGATTAGTGGGAGGAGAAAAGATTGTGGAGTTAGATGGGGGGAAAACAAGAGATGGTGGTGAAAAGCTGTTTTGAAGACCTGGAAGGAAGAATGGGAATGAATAGAGCGAGGGAGTTTATTCCAAAGGTGGGGAAAAAGAGGAATGAAAGAGTGAAGGTGAGCAGTGATTCGTGATTTTGGTAGCTTTACTAAAAGGGGGTTGTTGGCGGACCTAGAGCACCCTGCAGAAATATGGTGGGGACATATCGCAGACAGACAAAGGGGGGGGGTGAGACCGGAGAAGGAAGAAGAAAGAAAGACCATCGACCTGCCTGCAGTGAGAGAGTGAGAGGCCCAAAGACTTAGCCTCATCGCAGGAGATACCAATAATACTAAATGCCTTGGTTTCCACAGCGTGAAGCTGAGAAAGGTGAGAGGTAGGAGCACCAGCCGAGAGCAGAGTAGTACTCCATCAGCCTGCAGACGAAAGCTTTGTATGTGGTCAGGAGCTCAGGTGGCCCAAGGAAGGACTTTGCATGACAGAGGATTCCCAGTCGGCGACTGGCTTTGGAGGCCAGGTTGGAAATGTGGCTTTCTCAGAAAGATCATGGCAGATAATGAGACCCAGAAGCTTGAATGAAAGGACTTCTTCAAGAGGATTGTTGAGAAAGTAGATGAGGGGGGAGGGGGGAGGGGGTTCTAAATGGTCCTTTTGGAAAGACAGAATGAGAGTGAGATTTTTCAGGATTGAGAGACATGTTCCACGTGTTGGAACAGTTTGTGATTTTACCCAGATCTGCAGTGAGCGAAGAAGCTGCTGCATGCCGGTCTGAGGGATGACAGATGGTACGGCAGAGAGCGGAGTCTTCAGCAAAGAGAAAAAGAGGATTTTCCAGACAGTCGGAGAGATCATTGCTGAGAGGGTGATGCAAAAGGGTGATGCAAAAGGGTGATGCATAAGGGTGTTGCATAAGGGTGTTGCATAAGGGTGATGCATCAGGGTGATGCATAATGGTGATGCATGAGGGTGATGCATGAGGGTGATGCATCAGGGTGATGTATAATGTTGATGTATAAGGGTGATGCATAAGGGTGATGCATAAGGGTGATGCATAAGGGTGATGTACAATGGTGATGTATAATGGTGATGTATAAGGGTGATGTATAATCTTGATGTATAAGGGTGATGCATAAGGGTGATGCATCAGGGTGATGCATAATGGTGTTGCATATGGTGATGCATCAGGGTGATGCATCAGGGTGATGCATAATGGTGATGCATGAGGGTGATGCATGAGGGTGATGCATCAGGGTGATGTATAATGTTGATGTATAAGGGTGATGCATAAGGGTGATGAATAAGGGTGATGCATAAGGGTGATGCATAAGGGTGATGTACAATGGTGATGTATAATGGTGATGTATAATGGTGATGTATAAGGGTGATGTATAAGCGTGATGTATAAGGGTGATGCATAATGGTGATGCATAAGGGTGATGTATAAGGATGATGTATAATGGTGATGCATAAGGGTGATGTATAAGGGTGATGCATAAGGGTGATGCATAAGGGTGATGAAAAAGGGTGATGCATAAGGGTGATGAAGAAGGGTGTTGTATAAGGGTGATGTTTTAGGGTGATGTATAAGGGTGATGCATAAGGGTGATGCACAAGGGTGATGCATAATGGTGATGCATAATGGTGATGTATAAGGGTGATGAAGAAGGGTGATGCATAAGGGTGATGAAGAAGGGTGATGTATAAGGGTGATGAAGAAGGGTGATGCATAAGGGTGATGAAGAAGGGTGATGAAGAAGGGTGATGTATAAGGGTGATGCATAAGGGTGATGCATCAGGGTGATGAAGAAGGGTGATGCATAAGGGTGTTGTATAAGGATGATGTATAATGGTGATGTTTTAGGGTGATGTATAATGGTGATGTATCAGGGTGATGTATAAGCGTGATGTATAAGGGTGATGTATAAGGGTGATGCACAAGGGTGATGCACAAGGGTGATGCACAAGGGTGATGCACAAGGGTGATGCATAAGGGTGATGAAGAAGGGTGATGCATAAGGGTGATGCATAAGGGTGATGAATAAGGGTGATGTATAAGGGTGATGTATAAGGGTGATGTATAAGGGTGATGCATAAGGGTGATGCACAAGGGTGATGCATAATGGTGATGCATAATGGTGATGTATAAGGGTGATGAAGAAGGGTGATGTATAAGGGTGATGAAGAAGGGTGATGCATAAGGGTGATGAAGAAGGGTGATGAAGAAGGGTGATGTATAAGGGTGATGCATAAGGGTGATGAAGAAGGGTGATGCATAAGGGTGATGCATAAGGGTGATGAATAAGGGTGATGAATAAGGGTGATGTATAAGGGTGATGAATAAGGGTGATGAATAAGGGTGATGTATAAGGGTGATGTATAAGGGTGATGAAGAAGGGTGATGCATAAGGGTGATGCACAAGGGTGATGCATAAGGGTGATGCATAATGGTGATGCATAATGGTGATGTATAAGGGTGATGAAGAAGGGTGATGCATAAGGGTGATGTATAAGGGTGATGTACAAGGGTGATGTACAAGGGTGATGTACAAGGGTGATGTACAAGGGTGATGTACAAGGGTGATGTACAAGGGTGATGTACAAGGGTGATGTACAAGGGTGATGTACAAGGGTGATGTACAAGGGTGATGAACAAGGGTGATGAAGAAGGGTGATGTATAAGGGTGATGAAGAAGGGTGATGAAGAAGGGTGATGTACAAGGGTGATGAAGAAGGGTGATGAAGGGTGATGTATAAGGGTGATGTACAAGGGTGATGTATAAGGGTGATGAAGAAGGGTGATGTATAAGGGTGATGCATAAGGGTGATGTATAAGGGTGATGAAGAAGGGTGATGAAGAAGGGTGATGTATAAGGGTGATGAAGAAGGGTGATGAAGAAGGGTGATGTACAAGGGTGATGTATAAGGGTGATGAAGAAGGGTGATGTACAAGGGTGATGTATAAGGGTGATGTACAAGGGTGATGTACAAGGGTGATGAAGAAGGGTGATGAAGAAGGGTGATGTATAAGGGTGATGAAGAAGGGTGATGTAGAAGGGTGATGTATAAGGGTGATGAAGGGTGATGAAGAAGGGTGATGTATAAGGGTGATGAAGAAGGGTGATGTATAAGTGTGATGTATAAGGGTGATGAAGAAGGGTGATGAAGAAGGGTGATGTATAAGGGTGATGAAGAAGGGTGATGAAGAAGGGTGATGTACAAGGGTGATGTATAAGGGTGATGAAGAAGGGTGATGTACAAGGGTGATGTATAAGGGTGATGTACAAGGGTGATGAAGAAGGGTGATGTATAAGGGTGATGAAGAAGGGTGATGAAGAAGGGTGATGTATATGTAGGAGTGATGAAGAAGGGTGATGAAGAAGGGTGATGTACAAGGGTGATGTATAAGGGTGATGTACAAGGGTGATGAAGAAGGGTGATGTATAAGGGTGATGAAGAAGGGTGATGTATAAGGGTGATGAAGAAGGGTGATGAAGAAGGGTGATGAAGAAGGGTGATGTATAAGGGTGATGAAGAAGGGTGATGTATAAGGGTGATGAAGAAGGGTGATGTATAAGGGTGATGAAGAAGGGTGATGTATAAGGGTGATGTATAAGGGTGATGTATAAGGGTGATGAAGAAGGGTGATGTATAAGTGTGATGTATAAGGGTGATGTATAAGGGTGATGAAGAAGGGTGATGTATAAGGGTGATGTACAAGAGTGATGCATAAAACTGCTTCAATCGGGCTGAACTTCTGGATTTTTTAAAACAATCTTTAAAATCATTATTGTTTTAAAATTGAAGTATATACCAGAACACTGTGTGCGGAATCGTGTTTTCTAAACTCTCTCGTTATAATTATATAAAATACCAGTGGAAGTTTTTAGTTAATTGTTGATGCCCATAATATCCATATATTATAACTCCTGAATGGGTCTTAGACCTTTGCCCTCCAGTGTACATCCCTCATACTCGTGAAATCAATTTTATTTGAAAGATTGTTAAAGGTTTATAGAATCGTCTTTTCTCTTTAACTGGAAGCATTGGATGAGATATTAAATATAAAGATAGATAAGGAGATGAATATATAAAAATCCTTCTATATATATATATATATATATATATATATATATATATATATATATATATATATATATATATATATATATATATATATATATATATATATATATATATATATATATATATATATATATTATCCCTGTGTCGTAAGAGGCGACTAGGGTTGCGTCAGGAAGGGCATTCGGCGTAAAACATGTGCCAAATCACTATGCGGATCAGACGGATGATCCGCTGTGGCGACCCCTAAAGGGGGCAGCCGAAAGAAGAAGAAGAAGAATAAGAAGATATATATATATATATATATATATATATATATATATATATATATATATATATATATATATATATATATATATATATACAGTTTAATTTTTCATGAGCCTGAATGTATAATTAATTGTATTTCAGTTGGCAATTTAGATATTCACAGTTTACAAAATGTTGTGTCTTGATATTGTCCCTGACAGTTTATTCTGCTTTTGAAAATAGTAAACCATAACTTAAAGCATATTCCCCACTAACCATTACCCATGATACATTTATCGGGATTAAATCACCCAGGGGGACCACGGGACAAGTGGGATCGAGCCTGCATATCTTTCCCAGAGTCTGCTCTGCCCCGAGATGAGTGAATGCATCGTTCATTCGGAAAAAGTGGACCATATCATGTTACGCTTTCACCAGTCTCGAGTGACCTCAAAGGCTGCCCAGGAAATGAGTGAAAATCCACCTGTGAAGCCAGTTCGCCCCAGAACAGGTGGCATCCCGGACATGGAACCCACCCATCCTCGGAACGAGAAAATATATCTCAATTTGGGAGAAAGTGGACCACTTCCTAGAATGCTTTTGTTCAACCTGGGCAACCATAAAGGTCATCTCTCATATTGCTGATGTCGGTGTGCTGGCTGGGTGTTGCCAAAGTTTGGAATGGTGACGAGAGGTAAAATAGATGTCTATTTACGAATATTGATCCGATGTCAGGCACAAGGCATAAAATCGTTGGGGACGATGGCTGATGGCCGTGCTGATATTGGCCCAACATTAACTCAAGTCCATGTGTTAGCTGTTCAATACCCTTATAATTATAGTACACTGGACAAGTGGAGAGAAAATTCAAAATCTGTCAAATCATGTCAAGACTTGAGTGCAGATGACAGTGTTGTAAATATTTTCCTCAAAAGTATTTCTTCCCCAAACAAGGTGGACTTCTTGACCCTTGGGGAGCAAAATTAGAAAATGTCTTTTTATTGTCAATGCACATGTACAGTCTTGGCCCTTCAACAGAGTTGCGGACACAAAAGGTTACATAAAGGTTACAACAGCACCATGCTAGTTATTGATTGTGAGTGTTCCACTCAATCGGTACGACCTTAATAACACAAAGCAAAGAGTGAATCAGATAGCTAACCTGTGCAACAAATTCATGATCAAATTGTGATTATAACCAATTCCACCACTTCAAAAAAACAATGAATCCATTTGTCATAGGATGTCACAAAGTTAATATCATTCAGGAATTACTTGGAGACAAACTTAAATCGAAGAACACATCTATTACACATCTATCTCTCATAACGCATAATTGTGCATTCTCATAAAAGTATCATCCTTTTCTCGAATCACCCCTTTGATTTTGTTATATAACTTTTAAAAACTTCGATGCAAGCGATTTTTGTCTAAAAGTAGAGTTAAAATTGATCCCCACAAAGACAGAACCTTTATCCCTGTATAATGTTGCCAATGACACCTCACCTTTGAGCCTTAACAAGAATTTATTTGCGAGTTATTCGATATGTGTTTAATTGCATAACTGTTATGAATGGTTCCTTTGGTCATGCGACCTTTCGGTTCAGTTGACGTTCACCGAGGGCTGACCAGAAGAAACGGTAGTTGGGTGATTATCTGCACTTTTATGCTCAAGGACCCTTAACCGAGGCTGGTGAACGCCTTTGAAAGGCCGCGGGGCCCATGCAGGACACGGCATCGCAGAATCCCGGTGGACCGGAATGACCCGGAGGACCGGGTCTTCCTGCCTCTCCTGGTGTCCCGGGTGGTCCTCTCTCTCCGTCCCGACCGTCCTTTCCAAATCCCGGCTTGCCCGGTTCCCCTGTAAATATTGACCATGACAATGGATCTTTGCATCCCAACCTGGTGGTAGCCATTGCAATGAATTAATATTGATTTTTGATTTAAAAAAAAAAAAAGATGTAGTCTCAACCTGGTGGTCCTGGTGGACCCTGCATGCCTCTGGGTCCTCGTCCTTCATCTCCTTGTTCGCCTTTTGGTCCGGTCTCCCCTGTGTAAACACATACATCATCGGCTTAAGCATCTGATCATCGTTTTCAATTTATGAGGTCTTCAATGACAATTTTCACTTTATGAATCTCCAGGAATGCTTTTGTCAACTAACCACTGGGGAACTGGATGGGACATTATTATTGAAGTTTGTTCAGGTGTGTGTGTGTGTGTGTGTGTGTGTGTGTGTGTGTGTGTGTGTGTGTGTGTGTGTGTGTGTGTGTGTGTGTGTGTGTGTGTGTGTGTGTGTGTGTGTGTGTGTGTGTGTGTGTGTGTGTGTGTGTGTGTGTGTGTGTGTACCAAACAATAAGATGGCACGTAGAGAGTTATGATGTCATTATAAATGTGAAGCTTTGAGATGTTCGATTTTGTATTGTCAAAGATCGCCATCTGATGGTAATTGTGGAGTTATGCTCATCCCAAAGATCCTGTTGAAATGAAGGTTCACTATCACTAGGTATGTATGGTTGGTGGAGAAGCAGCAGGACTTGTGCAGGATATAAAAACGAAGTGAAAATGTGGCAGAGAAAGAAAATCAACCTCACATCAGTTTCATTGGTACAACAGGAAGGATACCTAAAGAATGCTTTGCAAGGATCCTGGGAAAGAATTTTAATACATCTGCCACCGAAGACGGATGGGGGTTACGTTTTCACCCGTTTGTCTGTCTGTTTGTTTGTCTGTGACCAGGATATCTCAAAAAACTTATGGACGGATTCTGACAAAACTCGGTGGAGAGGTTGCGTGTGTGACAAGGACACATTGATTCGATGTTGGTGAGTATCTGGATCCGGATTCGGATGAGGGAATTTTTGAATTTATATAAGTGATCGTTCACCATTGATAAATAGGGCCAAGATGATATATAGCACGTTATTTCTAAAAATTGTGGATACATTATGACAAAGCATTGAGGATGAGTTGGTTAAGTGACGAGACTCTTTCGATTCTATACTGATCAGACATACATACATACATACATACATACATACATACATACATGCAAACATAATACATATGCAGGGAATGGCCTTATTTGAGTATCATCACGTATTGAAATGACTTTGATCGGGATTATTTTAAAGTGTCTGGTGATGAAAACTTTTGATTGACGGTTGAAGATCGTGATGAAGCATACGATTGAAGTCGTCAAGGTCTTGCGGTGACACCTCCGCAAACATCTTTTGAAACATAACTACAGATCATGTGAAAAAAAATTCTAAAAAATAAAGAGAAAAGATGATTATGATGGTGATGAGTCTTTGATGACCACAATTATTCCCACCTCGTGGGGTTAGCATGGCCTGATGTTCTACTAAGTCGGTTAGGGTACTAATTTGTAATTTGTTCATGGTGCTGGCGATAGCTCACCTACACACCATGAGATCTTTAACATCCACAAACTTAAGACAGCAGACGGGATGCCCATTTTAACGTCCATCTGAGGGATGGAGCACACATTGATGCGTCACCCTGCATGTCAAACACCAGGATGACAGTTTAGAGCTGGATTGAGATTCAAACCTAGGCTGGGCAGTTCAAAGACGAGTATGTCTCCCTCTTGGGCCGAGGATATCCTGAGAGATTAGAAAAAGAGAATGAAAAACTAATGAATTGAAAAAAATGTAAAATAAATCACACAATGGTCTTCCAAGAAAAATCAAACAGCTGCAAAGCACCATGACAGCAAGTTGACAAAGACTTTAGTTGCAACAGCGTTCAGAGGCAAAGGAAAAAAATGTACAAAACAAATAAATGAGTCGAAAACAAAAACGGAGAAGAAGAATAACAAGCTCAAATGAGATAAGATCCTCGTCCTCTTCATGATGACGTCATAAAAACCAGTATGACGTCATTGTGATGTATCAGGTTTGCGATAAATTATCTGTGCTAATGCCCGGCTTCATTCCCACAAACAGAATTCAAAAAGCTTACCTATTTTCGGAGATAATTTTTTAGGCGATTTCCATTAGCGGAGATATTTTGACGTCATAACTTTTTTTTGAGGAGGAATTTTCAAAATCGGAGATGGTTACTGTCTGCGCGGGGTATTTTTACATATATACGCCAAGTTTCAGTAAGTTTCGATGAAAACTGTAGGCTGTGAAACAAAAAAGTCCACAAGAAGAAGCAGAAGAACAACAACGTGAGTTCGACTTCGAGATCCTCCACGAGGATCCAAAAACTTGGTGAAGGTAGATGTATTCACAAGTCCTCATGGATCATTATACATACAAGTCGACAGCTCGACTACTCGCAGAAAAGGATCATATTTTACTTGGTTTATCTGAAGCTTTATAATCATTTTGGAAATACAGATTCAATTTACAACAGCACTGTCAATGAACAAGGTCCTCCTCTTCAATAAGTCACCTTTTGGTCCAGGATTTCCCACAACCCCTGGTGGTCCCTTCAGGCCTATAAGGCCTCGAGGTCCAGGTTGGCCAACAAGACCGCTGTTGCCGGCAGGACCAGGAGGACCAGGTTGACCAGGACGCCCAGGTAAGCCGATGGCCCCTGCGGGAGGCTGCCGGATGGTAGCCGCCAGCTTGGAAACTTGCTCTGGTTTGTTACAGGTGGAGGGAAGCACGGACAGCACATCAACACCACTTTATATGTTGGATACATGTCCTCGTGGTAGTGATAAAGGTGCCTTTTCGTTACCACATTCGACATCCCTGCCAGTGACTCTTGGTTTGTTATATCACATCCGTCATTAAATGGAGGACACACATGAGTAATTTGAAAGGTCAAAGGTCATGCTCAGGAAATCAGATTGAAAAATCTGCTGCAAAGCAAATGTCATTTAATATGCTGGACATCGGCAACTGAGATATTTTACAGAGTAGGGGTATTTATGTGACATCGCACGTGTCACATACGAGCCTTTCTGTTCAATGTTCTTCGTGATGTTCTCTTGTGTTTGTGCATCTGTATTTACATGTGTGCACACTTAAGTGTGTAGGTATATGCGTTGAAATATGTGTATGCACATTTTGAATAATTCACTACTTGCTACATTAATATAATGGTCTATCAAGGTACTTTCTGTCTACCACCCCCTCCCCCTTCACTCTCTCCCTCTCCCTCTGTTCCCTCTTTTGTCTCGCTCCTACCCACCCCTCCCTCCTCCCTATCTCCCCTCCATCCTCTAGCTCTCCCTCCCCTCTCCCCTTCCCCTCCTCCCCCACCCCGCCCCTCAATTGAGGGAACTGCTAAGGACTAACGGTTTAGTTTTGAATTTAAAATGGCTTCCCGAGAGTGCAGCATGTACAAATTAGATGTAGAGTGAGCTGACTGGGGGGGGGGGGGTGGTGTAAAGGTTGGTACATGTGCGAGCATGGGTGCACACAGGCAGGCCTTTACCAGATAGATAGCGTGTGTTTTAAATGCTCCCATACAGTTTTATATAGAACCTGGCGGTTAAAAAACAAAATGTTGCTCTTTGGGCATGTTTTATCATCCTTCCCTTCCCCTCCCCTCATGGTGCCTTCCCTTCCCCTCCCCTCATGGTGCCTTCCCTTCCCCTCAAGCCGCCTTCCCTTCCTATTACGCTGCCTTCCCTACCCCTCGTCTCATGCCTACCCCCTCCAAAACTCCCTCCCCTCTGCACCCTCCATATACAATGTACATCTCTGGGAGGTCTCTGTGTGCTGTGTTAACATGCTGTTTGAACGTATCCCATTTTGTTCAATCCTGTACCCCCCCCCTTTTCCACAAGTCCAACTACCAAACACAAGTCGAGAATCCCTCTCTCCCCAGAGTGTATAGCAACGTTTGGTGAGGTGTCACTCCCCCCCCTTTCCTCGCTCCCCCATACTCACCCCCTCCAAGTTCTCAAAACTACCCTCACTCCCCCATTACTCCTCTCCCTCTTCTCTCCTTCTCCTCCCCACCTCTCTCCATCCCTCTTTCTCCCCTCCTTCATATTCCCATCAGCAAAGTGAATGGTTGTATTTACTCAGATTAAATAAATCAAAGCAAACCAACCTACTTCCGTCTTCACCAAACCCACAATAGCTGCCCACCTCACATCTCTTACCTTACTCTGTCCTCCAAGCACCGCGAGAAACAATTTTGTTTCTCCCAATAGGGTTCATCAGTCTGGACCTGCCTCAAAGTTTGTTGATCCAGGTGGAGAACCAAATTGATACCCATGGCAATATGAACCAGAAAGGGGTCAGGGGGGAGGGGGAGGGCTTGCTTGTCTGATGCCATAAGCATTTTAAGTCCTGTGTTGGACAAATATGCCTGGTGTTGGCTTAATGGTTAGGGCGGCGGGCTTGGGATCCTAGGATCCTGAGTTCAAATCCCACTCAGCTGTTGAATTAATACCAGGTGGGGTTAACTCGACCTGTCATCCTTCCGAGGTCGGCAAAATGAGTGCCAGCATGCTGGTATCCTGTGTCGGAGTGGCGACCCATCCAGGATTGTGCCCAATAGCCAAGGAGACTGCTTGGGCAGCACCAACACTGCGCAGAGTATGGTCCGGATGGATGGATGGATGGATGGATGGATGTAGGACAATGTAATACTCCCCCGAGTGTGGGCATAAGGGGCTGGCTCATCCAATGAGAGGTACAGAAACTAATTTGGATTGTTGTTACAACTCCAAGGATATCTTTCCCCTCAGGGGATTTATTTAAAGGAAAGGCTTCATTATGAAAGCAGGGCATCATATATACTGGGTTTAATAGGATGGTAAAGCTGGACCGTCAGTGCAGAGCTGAACCAAAATCAAACTCTTTCAAAGTGACATTGTAAATGAGAATTGGCATTTGAAAACTTCTAAGCTATCAATAGACCAGTTATGCATTTTCTTATCATTGATACTTGCTGGGATCTAACCAAACACTCACTTTTAATTGGTTGGTGTGAAAAAATATTCATATGCAGCATACAGCTGCTGATTGCATCGTTGAAGGGAGCATTGCTGTGCCACTGATGCAGCACCCCCTGTTCCCAGTAAGCTGGTACTCATTTTGCCATCCTTGGAAGGATGACAGGCTGAGTCAACGCACCTTTGTATTAGGTTATGGCATGACAGGGGCTCAAACTCAAGAACCTGAAGATCTCAAACCAGCCACCTTAACCATTCAGCCAACACCAGGCTTAATTGGTTGATTATTTGCTTATTGTTATTTGTTGTGTTTTTATTTGTTCCTGCACTTGGAAGTATAATTACTTTATTACATTCCATGATCGTCCACGTCTCTGTCCCAAAACTAGCTGTTCGAGATGTTCAAACTCCATATCAGGTGCACCACATCTCCCTGTTATCCAAATTTTGATCAAGGAGCAATGCCTCTGGAATGTCCATCCACTTACTCCTTCATGATCTCTCCAGACTTTGTTACTCTTGTGCCCCCCACATACAAAACATCTTCCTGTGGCCATAATCTCCCAAGATACTTCTTCACAGCAGTAATGGAGTGAAAAAGTTGACTTAATCTTGGATCTTCAGATCTTCAGCTTAAATCAATAAAAAATATTAATTTGAGCAATCCATTGTTCTCGTGATGATCATAAACCTCACCTTGAAGTATCCTCAAGCAAACATCCCGAATGTGCTTATCTCCTGGATCACGTCCCTGTACACACACGCACACATGCAAAATGCTCTTATGACGTCATAGTCTTTTGTGAATGTTCTAGTGACAAAACATCACATTCTAAAGCTTTTTGTGATATCCGCAATTGTGGTTATTCTTTCTGGGCAGAAACATTGAACAGTGGGTCTTTACAAGGCAAGAGGGTCACCTTTATGCTCGATGAGGAAAAAAATGGAATTTGGACAAAGAAAAAGCTTCAAGATCAATTCCCATGGAAAAGATCACTGAGATCTTGACCATCCATGAGAAAGACTGCTTAATATCTCTGTTGGATCTAATTCTGTCAGGGCTTGGACTCATTGACTTGACATGACTATCCAATCTTTTAGGAAAGCAATAGCATTAAAAAAAAAAAGTTCAGCAAAGGAATACCACAATTGCTCGAGGAAATATTACTGAATCTATCTTAGCTTGCCAATTTAGGGAACACCTGATAGAGTACCTACTCAGTTGGTCCAGTTGTACTCACGGGCTCTCCTTGTTTCCCTTGCATTCCCTGCATGCCACGCATTCCTGGGATTCCCCTCGGCCCAGGAGGACCCGGAGGTCCTTCGAGACCCACTTGACCCTGCAGTCCAGCCGACCCTCGTGGGCCCATCTCACCAACTACACCAGGCTGGTGGAGAACAATTGAGAGCCAGAATCAGGTGGGAGCTTTTGATCATCTTTGACAAAAGATAAATTTCATCAAATGTGAGAGCAGATTGACCAATCAGGGAATGAGAAATAGAGATGGAATGAAATACATAAATAGCTCCAAGCTTGAGTTAAGTACACACATCTCACTCCAATAAAAGAGACACAGAGTCAGATTGTTAGGTTCTAACAGAAATCAATATCAATGTCCAACCAATTGAGTCTTATCTATGAGATATACAGAATTAAGCAGCGTTTAGAGACTCACATCACCCTTGGATCCAGTCAATCCAGGTGGTCCCTGCAAGAAAAAAAAAGTATAAAATACATGAAGAACCAGGTTAACAATGGCAACACGATAAAAAAAGGCATATAATATAACATACATAAACGCAATCATGAATGAGAACGTCACACAGTCGAGCACACACCTCCGCGAGACTGACAGTTTATGTTTTGTCTCCCACTGAAAGGCCGGATCAGGATCCAGGCTAGAACCAAAATCTAATCGGCTTGTTCTTGTCACCTAACCAACTCATCCATCTAGTTTTGTCATAACTCTTAAAAAACTTTTTGAAATATTCTATATATCGTTCTTTTGGCTCCATCATCTCTCAATGGTGAAGAATCACTTAAAAAATTATTGTATCCTGATCTGGATTCGGAACTTCACCAAAAGCTAATAATTTGGTCTTTGTTACACACCCAAACTGTCCACCAAAGTTCAGCTGAATCCATCAGTAACTTTTTGAAAATATCCTGCTCACCGACAAACATGCAGACAGGGCCAAAAATATAACCTCCGTTCACCTTCGGAGATGGAGTAATAAGGAGGCTTACATAAAAAGGTTAGAGTTTTGTGGTGAATTGAAGGTCGTGACGTGTGATCACATGTTGCCCGGCTCGAGCACAGAAGAGATAAAGCTGAGGCTCGGCTCGGTCGGGGGGATTGTCCCAGGGGCATTGTCGTTTTATGTCGGCGGCTCACTTGGTACTCATTGAATGGTGAGAATACTGATTGATATATAATACTGATTTATTTTGCGGTGATTAGTTGCGCGTGTGTACCTTACTGCTTATGTACTCCTTGCTGCGTCTGTATTTCCTGGTGTGCCCGTAGAAGCGGCTTCAATCAAATGGAATAAAGCCTACACTCTGAAGGTTCTTCTCTCGTCCTCATTTCAATTTATTCCATTTGGTTTTCTCGGCTCTCTCAACCAACGATGGAAAAGATCTACAAACCAGAGAGGTTCGACGCAGACCCAAACGCGACTGACTCAGAAATGAAATGGTCGCATTGGTTCCGTTCCTTCTCACACTATCTGACCATCATCGAAGAGGGAGCTGACGAATTGGCCACCCTCGTGAATCATGTCTCGCCCGGCGTATACAGGCTCTTCTCGGAGTGCGACACTTACGAAGCAGCGATCGACGTGCTGCAGGTGCTCTACGTGAAGCGCAAGAACGAGGTATACATACGACATCTTCTCAACACACGCAAGCAAGCAGCCGGGGAGACAATCGATCAGTTCCTGCAAGCTCTGAATCAGCTGGGAAAAGACTGCAGCTTCCGGGCCGTAAGCGCCGAGGAACACCGAAAGGAAGCGACCCGGGAGGCATTTATCCAAGGACTTAGATCAGCCCACATACGGCAACGCTTACTAGAGAAAGCGCAACCCACTCTTGAAAAGGTAGTCGATCAGGCTCGAGCGATGGATACGGCACAGCAGCAATCTGAGTCATTTGGGACACCGATGCTGCTAATGAACGCTGCTACGATGGGAACCCAAGGAACCCCACTGGCACAGACACAGCCAGACACAGGGGATGGAGAAACACCCGAGGAGCCGGATACCCAGGCCACGTCAAACTCCTCAGCAACTGCTCCGGTTGGTAAATGTTTCTTTTGTGGGTACAAAAGACACCTCCGCCACAAATGCCCTGCCAGAGATGCCACATGCATGAATTGTGACAAGAAAGGGCATTATGCCAGGGTATGTAAATCTACTCTAAGGAGAAATAAACCCACTTCTGCGGCTCTCTACTCACAAAAGAAACTAACTGCAGCCTCACCGGGGAATCTATCCAAGGCTATCATCAACGTACGAATTAACGGGCATATGGCTGAGGCACTGATTGATACCGGGAGCTCTGAAAGTTTCGTCAACAGCTCGCTAGTGAAGGGCAGGAAATGGAAAATCCACCCGACAGACAATACGGTATGCATGGCCGCCACATCACTACAGTCCCGCGTACGAGGGTACTGCAATGTTGAATTGGACGTAAAAGGGTACACGCATTGGGATGTAAGGGTACTGGTGCTTCGTGATTTGTGCGCAGACGTAATTCTGGGTCATAATGTCCTCAAGCAGCACACGAGCGTCGAAATACCCTTTGGAGGAAGCAAACCTCATCTAATTTTAAATGCCTTGACTACCGCAGAGGTAACGTCCCCCCAGCTGTTTGCTAACTTGTCGCCGGCCTGCAAACCGATAGCGATCAAATCGCGGCGATATACCACTGCTGACATGAATTTCATCACTTCAGAAACCAAGCGATTACTGGAAGAAGGAATTATAGAACCGAGCGATTCGCCATGGCGCGCACAGGTGTTGGTGACCAGCAGCCAGAACCATAAGAAACGAATGGTTGTCGATTATTCCCAAACGGTCAATCGCTTTACACAACTCGACGCCTACCCCTGCCGCGCATAGACGAGATGGTCGAACGCGTGGCCAATTATAAGATATTCAGCACCATCGACTTGCGAAGCGCCTATCATCAAATTTCCATCCGAGAGGAAGACACTTTTGTTTACGTGGACAATGTCACAGTGTGCGGTAGGGATCAGGGGGAACATGACATGAATCTGGACAGATTCTTGAGCATTGCTAGAAAATATAATCTGACTCTCAACTACGAGAAATGCGTATTCTCGGCAAGGTCAATTGACCTTCTCGGCTACACGATAGCCGACGGCACAATTAAGCCTGATCCTGAGCGATTGCGTCCACTTCGTGAGCTACCCCCACCTCAGGACCTGCAGACAATGCGCCGGGTGATCGGCATGTTCGCTTACTATGCGAGATGGATTTCGCAATACTCCGAGAAAATACATCCCCTAGTGCATTGCAAAAACTTTCCACCAGATGCCGCTGTTGTAACAGCTTTCCACAACCTCAAAGACGATATCAGTAATTCCGTGGTATTATCGATCGATAGCTCGGTGCCCTTCGTGGTGGAGACAGATGCTTCAGATCACGCGATAGCTGCTACGCTTAATCAGTCCGGACAACCCGTCGCGTTCTTCTCGAGAACTCTCTCTGGAAGCGAGCAGAGACACTCGGCAATAGAGAAGGAGGCGTACGCCATCGTCGAAGCGCTGCGTAAATGGAGACATTATTTACTGGGAAATCACTTCACGCTCGTTACGGACCAACGATCCGTGGCATTCATGTTTGATGGGAAAAATAACGGGAAAATTAAGAATGAAAAAATTATGAGATGGCGGATAGACCTAGCCTGCTATAGTTACGACATAGTCTACCGGCCCGGGAGGGAAAACCCTGCTGCAGACACCTTCTCGCAGGTCTACTGCTCGGCGACAATCAGTCGGGCTTTGCAAGACCTCCATGTGTCTCTGTGCCACCCAGGGGTAACCAGAATGGCACATTTCGTACGCAGACAGAACCTGCCCTATTCTATTGAAGATATTAAACAAATGAATGCTTCATGCCCTGTTTGTGCTGAACTAAAACCCAGATTCTATGGTGCGGCTCCTGGCAGACTGATCAAGGCCACTTCTCCCTTCGAGAGACTAAACATCGACTTCAAAGGGCCCCTGCCGACCGAGACAGACAACAGATACATATTCACCGTTGTTGATGAGTATTCAAGGTTCCCTTTCGCGTTTCCGTGCTCGGATATGACCTCGGGCACTGTCGTGAAATGTCTGTCTGACCTCTTCGCTATGTTTGGGAAACCTTCGTACATACATTCAGACAGAGGGCCGTGTTTCATGTCGGCCGGGCTAAAACAATTCCTATTAGAGCACGGCATAGCAACTAGTCGAACGACGGGTTACAACCCACAGGGTAATGGGCAGGTGGAACGGTATAACGGGGTCATTTGGAAAGCCGTAACTCTGGCGTTGAAATCAAGAGGACTGGGCCCCGAGCGGTGGGAGGTTACCCTTCCCGACGCTCTGAATTCCATACGCTCTTTGCTCTGCACGTCCACCAATGCAACTCCTCACGAACGAATGTTTACTCACCAACGACGTTATGTTGACGGCCAATCGGTGCCCAACTGGCTAACCCATCCCGGAACAGTGTTCATGAAACGCCCGGTACGACAAAGCAAGTATGAACCCATGGTGGAAGAGGTCGAACTCATCGATACTAATCCAGAGTATGCTCATGTCAGGCTCCCGGATGGCAGGGAGACCACTGTGTCGGTCCGCCATTTGGCTCCCTCAGGCACTCCTCCCGCAGGTACACCACCATCTGGCACACCTCCCTCTGACATCCCCTCCCCAGGTGTCCCCCCCCCCCAGGGACTTCACCCGAGAAGGGTGACGACGGAGCTGCCGCGTTCCACCCGAGAGCGATCGGGGAGTCATCTCCGGCACGAGTCGAGGCTCACCAAGAGGATCGGAAGCCTCCCTCAAGTGAAACCACCATCTACTCCCGGAGAGGCCGACGAATAATACCCCCTCGCCGACTCAATCTGTAAAGGGGATTATCGGCATCCTCGATGCTCATGCTCCTATATGCTCGTTACATAATATGTCGATGCTCATTACCATGCTCCTACAACTCAAAATAATCCTCACTGCTTGGCATGTATGCTTCTGTAGCTTAGATAGTTCGCATTGCTTGAAATGTATACTCCTGTAGCGCTGAAGTAATCAAGGTGCGTTAGCTGGGCCTCTAGTTACATTTTAAAGATGGGGAGAATGTGGTGAATTGAAGGTCGTGACGTGTGATCACATGTTGCCCAGCTCGAGCACAGAAGAGATAAAGCTGAGGTTCGGCTCGGTCGGGGGGATTGTCCCAGGGGCATTGTCGTTTTATGTCGGCGGCTCACTTGGTGCTCATTGAATGGTGAGAATACTGATTGATATATAATACTGATTTATTTTGCGGTGATTAGTTGCGCGTGTGTACCTTACTGCTTATGTACTCCTTGCTGCGTCTGTATTTCCTGGTGTGCCCGTAGAAGCGGCTTCAATCAAATGGAATAAAGCCTACACTCTGAAGGTTCTTCTCTCGTCCTCATTTCAAGTTTTATCAGTCATTTCGACTATTCCTTGCCACAAAGGCTAATTTGATTTTTAATTTTGTAACATTATTTAACTTTCATGCATCCCAAAGTTCATATCAAACTGTCTTGTCGAGTTTTGATCACACTTAGTATGGCATTTATGAAGTTTTTCAACAGAATATTAACAGCTTCCCCACGGGCTGAAATCCATTAGTTCACTCTGAAAGATTAGATTTATTTACTTATATCTATACATGGATTGATTTGATTAAATGGCTCCCCTACCCCGTCCCCCAAAACACCCCCTGCGTCTTTCGATTTTCTTCACAACCACACTTGGCAGAAAAAAAATTAACAAGAGCGAGAATTACTTTTCAATACACGTCCCCTTACCGATGTGATATTTCTAAGTCCAAACAGGGCATAACTCAGTGAAAAAATTGACGAAGTGCCCTGAAACTCGAAATTGTTCTGTAACTTGTCATTATGAAGCCATGCACCGAGTTTCATTTGAATATATTAAAGGGTATGGGAAAAAAAAGTCGGAAAAAGCACAGGTGGGACGGATGGACAGTGAACAAGCCTATAGTCACTTGTGGTCAAACCAGTAGGGGACTAATAAGGAACAAAGGGTACTCACGGGTTCCCCTTTTTTTCCATCAATACCTTCCAAACCAGGGTCACCCTGAACGAAAAACCAACAAATATTGCTTTTAACTTTATAAGTGACAGATGAGTCAGGCAGTCCATTTGTAGATCCCGAAAGCGACATAAAAGAGTGTTGACCGTGCTCACCTGAGAACCTTTACTACCAGTTAGACCCATGTTACCCTGTATGGAGATGGGGGAAAGACAAACCAACACAACTATATAACTTGTAAGAATGTATGTTTATACACAGGCAAGTGATAAAGGAAGCACAATATAAATCATGACTATTACTACCACAACTAGTAATATTATACTAATTGTCATAATTATCAATGCAATACTTTTCACCCTGTGCCATTATATACAGGGCGCCTCAAAAGTCTGGAATCATAGAGATATTTATTTCACAAACTTGTTATAATAACTGCTCAATTCGTGAGCCACTGACATGCATACACACATCACTTCTTGTTTGTTAGTTTGTTTGAACGTTTCGTAACATTGACAGCTCGATTTTTGCACATTCGTTTATAATTTCATTCTTTAGATCTTCAATTCCACGTGGTCTTGTGGCATCAACCATTGAATTCAAGTGGTATGAAATCTGGACTACGAATAGGGGCCCACTTTAGCGGGACACGATGTCCTATTAATCTCAACGGCATCGTATATATACTGTGTATGTATATGTATATGTATATGTATATGTATGTATATATAAATATATATATATATATATATATATATATATATAAATATATATATATATATATATATATATATATGAATGTGTGTATGTATATTTGTAGGGGGCAGATGTGTCGTGCTTCATGCCATTCATTTTACAAAAGTTCTGAAACTCTGAACTCGTAAATGATGATCTATTATCTTATACAATAGGGTTTGGAATACCATGTTGTGCAAACACGGTATGTTGAGCTTCATTTGTTAGAGGAGAGGATGAGGATGGCACCACGAGAGCTTCAATCCATTTGGAGTGAGCATCAAAAATGATAAGGAAAAGCTTCTCTTGAAATGGACTAGCATGGTCGATGTGTAGTCTTGACCATGGCTTTGATGGTCATGACAACATGGCCAATGGACACTGTGGCGGTGTCTTGGCAAGGGCTTGACAAGTGTATCAATGGCGTACTCTGGACTCAAAGTTACTGTCCAAACTAGGCCACTAAACATGGGCTCGGGCAACATCCTTCATGGTGACTTTGTCTGGATGAGCGTTGGGGAGTTCACTGATAATTTTCCTGCGGAGTTTCGGCGGAATTGTCACTCGGTTACCCCAAAGCAGGCAGTCTGCATCAAGAGAGAGCCCATCCTTCCAGATGAGGTACGGTTTCTCCCCTTCCAGTGCTGATCCCCAATCACCTAACATAATACAGCATTTAATTTGTGACAAATCTGGATTGCTGTTGGTAGCACAAGCAATCTGCTTCGTGGTTACAGGCACCTCATCGTGAATGACGTTGTCCATGAGATGAATGATATCGCCAAATTGTAGAGGTTTCTGGGACGTTTACGGAAAGCGGCAAGCTACTGAGCACGTCAGCACAGTACATTTCCTTACCCTGGTGGTAAACCAATGAATAGTCATAACCGGCAAGGGTCAATGGACAATGTTGTACCACAACCTGTTGATGTGGGCAGAATGACTTGGTTTCTCCCAGGAGACCTAACAAGGGTTTGTGATCAGTCTCAATGGTAATATGTCTTCCAAAGAAACATTGGTGCATCTTTAAGGTGCCTCAGACACGCGCTAATGCCTGTCGTTCTACTTGATCATAGCAACGTTCAGTGTCAGATTTGGTTCGTAATGCATACGCAACAGGCTGGAGATTACTGGTTCCATTTGTTTGCAACAATGCACACCCAATGCCATGTGAAGAGCTATTACAACTGATAATACATTCCTTGTATGGGTCGTAATGGACAAGTAACGGCGAGGAGGACAGCATGGTTTTATTGGCCTTGAACGCTGTTGTTCGGGCAGCTTCCCATTTTCAGACAACACATTTCCTGTGGAAAAGACAGAGAGGCTCGACGGTTGTGCTCAGTTGAGGCAGGAAATTACCAAAGTACGTCAATGTTCCCAGGAAAGCACGATGTTCTGAAATGTTTTGTGGCATTGCTGCATTCACAATTGCTTCAACTTTGCTCGGAGATGGCAAAATGCCTTGACAGGTGATTTGATGACTCAGGTATTCAAATTCACGTGCCATCATGGTACACTTCTCATGCCTTAGGAGTAACCGAGCTTGTGACAGTCGATTGAGGACTTTGTTTAGGTTCTCAATGTGTTCATGTTGTGACTTGCCAGTCTCTAGTATGTTGTCCTGGAATACGACTGTCACTGGTACAGATTTCAATCATGTCTCCATCTTGCGTTGAAGATTGGTGCAGCAGAGCGTATGCCAAATGGGCATCTGTTATACATGTAGAGTGTTCGGTGAGTGTTGATGCATGTATAGGGCTTGGAATCATCATCCCGTTCCATTTGAGTATCAGCATTGGTCAAGTCAAGCTTAGTGAATGTCTGGCCCCCCATGAGAGTAGTGAACAGATCCTCTGCTTTGTGCAAATCGTAGCCATCCAGCTTTGAATGGTGGTTGATCGTCGTTTTGTAATCCCCACAAATGCCACTGCTCCATCTGCTTTGAGTATTGGAGCGATAGGTGCAGCTCAGTCAGAGTACTCGACTGGTGAGATGATGCCCTCACTCTGCAGGCGGTAAGGCTCACATTCGATCATTGATCACATCATGTAGGGCACACGTCTAGCCTTATGGAACAATGGCTGAGTATCTGCAGGAACATGAAAACTCACTTTGGGCCCTGTAAAGGTGCCAACACCATCGCTGAACAGGCCAGGGTACTTGTTGAGCATGGTGTCGGATCCAGCATCAGAGTTGGAGACTCTGTTTACGTCACTCCGATTAAGACTGATTCTTCATAACCAATCTTGGCCTAAGAGGGTTGGTCCTTCTCCACGCACTATCAGTAGTGGTTGCACATGAGTGCTGTTTCCATTTCCTATAGTTACGTTAGCTGAGCCAACTACAGGAACCACCTCCTTGGTGTATGTTCTCAAGTCAGTAGAAACAGGCCAGAGTGCGGGAGCCTTTCTCGGAGGGTAGATGGAGGTGAACTTACTTTCACTCATTGATCTGAAAGCGCAGGAATCAACTTCCATCCTCACCGGGATCTTATGAATTGTGACGTCAACTATAATTAGAACATAGGATCTCTTTGTTCCAACAGAGAAAACCTCATGAAGTTCCTCACTTGACTCTCGGCCACAGGCTGTGCTCTGTGACCTATCGTCCACTGCATCAGGATTCACCCCAATGTGATAAGTAGGAGACAAGTTCTTCGACTTGGATCGAGAACAACGACACTTCGTGTCCCCACTTCCCACGGTTGTCACAGGTATAATTCCTGTACCAACATTGGAAAGCTTGATGATTACCACCACAACGCCAAAAAGTTACCCCAACCTTCCGGTAGATTCAGAAATGTCAGGAGGTGGAGGTGAATGTGGTGGCTTGCTAAAACACTTTTGCTTGTTTCCAAAGGTTACCTTGTTAACCAATGGGTCCTGCTGGATAACTTTTGACTTGTATATTTGGTCTTTAGGGCTTAAGCATCGTACCTATGTGCGTACAGACGTGTCCGCATTTAAAAAATTCGTTTTCTCAGCAACTGTTAGTCTGATTGACACGAAATTTTCCAAATAGGTGCGCCTCCTCCTGCAGAATTTTATAGTGGAAATTATGACGTCATAGCTCACGTGGTACAGGCGCGATCTTGGAAAAACCTAAAAAATTTGCACCTCTCTATCACCGAAACCACTTCATGGAAAGAATTTTCACATGCTTCATGGTCAAGTACTCCTCATGGGGAATAAGATGTGTTAATGATGATGTCATCGCTGTCTTCATTTTGACGTCATAATTCCACAAGTACAACACTTGATTTGATAAGTAATGAAAAAAAATTTCCTTTGCAAACTGTTGGTCCAATTAACACGAAATTTTGACCATAGGTGTGCCTCCTCCTGTAGGCAACTGTAGGTCCAATAAACAAAAAATTTTGACCATAGGCACGCCTCCTGTCGGAATTTATTATGATAATTATGATGTCATAGGTCACGTGGTACAGGCGCCATCTTGGAAAAACCAAAAAACTTTGCACCTCTATATCTCTGAAACCGCTCCATCAGTCCATGAGCTGGACCCCCAAATTTCAGAGATCGGTATCAAACGAGGGGCAAAGCGGCATGTCATTTTTTTGGTGGGTCATAATGTTTAGTTTCGGAAATCGCTTGCTGGCCCTTCATGCAGGTTCGTTTTTTAGCAATATCCGCTCGGGTGTGCTAGTGGGGTGTAAAAATAACAATTCCTTTTTTCGCGGTATTTTACGTCTATTCATATCCTGCATCTTATCCAATGCTCGACTGAGGTGATTTCCTATTATAAAGTCGATAAAACCTTAAAGTTAGAGTGGAAATTAACTGCAAATGAATTGAATTTCAAACGTTTAAATGTGATTTTCTCTTATTTCACTGCATGCAGCTAATATCCTTTTTGTCAAGTTTGTTTTACACCAAAATATATACATCTTTCTAATATTCTTGCGAGTTTGTAAGTAGAAATATTGTCGGAAATTGGAATCTGGCGAGAGTGAGTTGATATTGATATATATATATATATATATATATATATATATATATATATATATATATATATATATATATATATATATATATATATATATATATATATATATATATATATATATATATATATATATCTCCTGCAAATGACGTTGCGGTACCAAGTGCTTCTATCATTGACGGCATGGCTCTGGTCCATAAGATGAGTGGTGACAACCGAACATTTGCAGAAGTTTCCGAGGAGCTGTTCCAAACTGTCTTGCAGACCTACCCAGGCAGCAAACGCATAGACATAGTCTTCGATGTCTATCGGGATGCAGAACGAGTAAAGCGTGGTTCATCTCAAGGAGTCCTGTTTTCGGTTATCATCCCAACACATAGAATAAAGAACTGGAGGCATTTGTTGGCATGTTCTGCTAGCAAGGAAAACCTTACCCACTTCTTCGCTCACGACTGGCAGAATAAACAGAACAAACTTGGTGGGAAGGAGCTGTTCATGACATATGGTAGCAAGTACTTCAGGATTACAGAGGATGGAGTCACATTGGATGTTCAGCAACTTGCTTCAAACCAGGAAGAAGCTGATACGCGGCTATTGTTGCATGCAGCTCATGCCGGGAAATCCAATTTCAAGTCAGTCGTCATAGTGTCAGAAGATACTGATGTCTTGATCTTGTGTCTGACATTCTGCAGGAGGATACCGTGCAGGCTATACACGTGCGTCGCTGCAACGGGCAGGAACAGGATACTTAGCATTGACAAAATGGAAGAAATGATGGGGGATGAAGTTTGTCTGGCCTTGCCTGGTCTACATGCATATACTGGATGCGATACAGTCAGGGCCTTTTCTGGTGTTGGCAAAATCAAAGGCTTCAAGCTGATGTGCAAGGAAAAGGTGTTCCGCGATACTTTCGCAGCTCGAGGCGAAACCTGGTCCCTCACAATTGACATGTTGTCGGCACTGGAGTCATTCACCTGTCGCCTATATGCAGCCAGGACTCCCGAGATGGGCGTGAATGCCCTGAGGTTCAGCGTGTGGCGAGCGAAGAAGGGGGGAGTCGAGTCTGGACAACTACCTCCATGCAAGGACTGCCTGGAACAACATGCACATCGAGCAAACTATCAGTGTGCAGTCTGGCGACAGAGCTTGGAGGCCAATCCTGATGTGCCAGCTCCTGAACCTGGGTATGGCTGGGTCGTTGTAGATGACGGCAATCTGGATGTTCTGTGGATGAGTGGTCCACCTGCACCACAAGAACTAGAGTTCATGTCATGCAAATGCCCCCGTGTTTGTGAACTCCCAACCTGCGAATGTATGGTCAATGGCTTGAAGTGCACAGACGAGTGTAGGCTGAAAGACTGTACGAATATGACAGACGACATAGAGGACAACCTTACCGATGGCTCTACTTCAGAGGAAGAATCTGACAGTAGGGAAGAATAAGTGCAAAGTTCAGAATCAGACAGCTGTTATCATTGCCTCCCACTATGTTGTATGTAATTACCAATGAAACGTAGTAGTGAACATTGTATTTTCGGGGTACTTGTGGCTAATTACTTATGGCCACAAGTCTACAGTGTCAAAAAAGAGAAAGATCAAGTCTGGTTTAGTCTGTCGTGCATTCCGAATCATATATTTGGGGCCTGTTACATCCCCCCGTCGGATTCCCCATACTTTCAACTCAATGTTTTTGCTACCATACATGAAAAATGCATTAACGAAGAAAAGGTATTTATTATGGGCGACCTTAATGCACGAATACCAAACCTCGAACGTTTTAACTCTCAAAACGGTTATTACACAAGAAACCCAGACACAAGATCAAACCAACACGGTCAAATTATTTTCGATTTGTGCAAAGAGCTGAACGTTCAGCCTATAAACCACTTTAATAACAACAATCTTCACTGTGACGGCGGGATGACATTTCGACAACGGGATGACATTTCGACAACGTAAGATATGGATCTCACAATTAGACTGGACCTTGTGCTCTGCAGAAAGCATCTCGTTAATAAAATCATTTGAAGTTATTTGAGATGAAAATCTCCCGACTAATCATGCAGTCCATGATAGCTCTTCCGTTACAACTATAATGAACAGCGATCCGTCTTCCGTTACAAAATTTTGCCACAAAGTTCTTAAACAGATTTACGACTATTGATTCTTAACAAAAGTAAAATTTTCCATCTTGACTTGTAGCATACCACTCCATGAACACTACTAAATTCAGTTTATATTAATGGACTACTACTATATATCTAAGATGTGTATACTTTCATGCTTTACCCTCTGGATGTGATGGTGGTCAATAAATAATAATAATAATAATAATAATAATAATAATAATAATAATAATAATAATAATATTGGACAGCGGCAGTATGCTTTAACATATTGTGATGTAGGCGTGACATTTTCTATGCTGACTGCAATCAACGGCACTTTTATTTGGCACAGACTTGCCTCTTCCCATTTCAGTTTGCAAATCGAGAAAATGCCGACTAGTATGGGCTCCAGTCGAACTTCTGCAAAGTCGGTCTCGTTGATTTTAAAGATATTGGAGAAAAACGCGTTTGAAGATTGAAAAAGTAGTTCATTATCATTAAATAAATTACATATATCACATAATTACACCATATTATTGTCATCAAAACACAAATTGATCTTGACAGTTAGATAATATATACATTTTACTTTGCAAACCTGCAAAGGAAAAAAAAAATCGGTTAGTTTGACCCCCATAGAGCGCCCCCTAGCGGATAACGCCTAAAAACGAATATGGATGATGGGCCAGAAAACATTTTCGTGAAATATAGGATATTTCTCACCAAAAAAGTAAGGTCTCCCTTTGCCCCAAATTTGATACTGAATTTTTGTCTGGCTCAGGCGACATGGAAAAACTTCACATGGCTCATTGTGAAGTACTCCCGATGGGGAATAAGATATGTTCATGATTGTCATCAGTCCCTTTATTATGACGTCATTACTCGCCAAGTGCAATGCGTGATCTGGTCAGTATGAAAAAAAAAACAACATTCTCTGCAATTGTTATTCCGATTGATACAATTTTCACCATTGGAGCCCTTCCTCCTGTTGAAATTTTCAATGATAATGATGACATCATACGTCATGTGGTACAGGCGCCATCTTGGAAAAACTGAAAAACTTTAACCCTCTATAGCTCTGAAGCCACTCCATGGAAAAAAATTGAAACATGCCTCATTGAAATCTACTCCCTATGGGGAATAAGATAGGTTATTGATGAGGTCATCGGTGCCTTCAATATGACGTCATAATTCGACAAGTGCAATGCTTGATCCGGTCAGTATGAAAAAACAATTTCTCTGCAATTGTTGAAACCGTTAACCAATTAATGCAAAATTTTAACTAATTGATCAACTACCCATGGGAAATATAGTTTGATAAAAGTGACATCATCAGTCACTGGTCTGGCAACATATTAGATCAAAGAAAAAAAAAAACCTTGAAAAAAACAGAAGAGTTGGCTTGCACCAAGTCCTTCGCAAGACTGTGCAGGGTAAATATTCTCTGGATAGCATCTAGATTTTACTCTGTAATCAAAAAAAATTATCATAGAGCCTGAAAGTCGTGCATCAGACCACTATAAAATTCATTTTCAATACTATGTACAGAGATATGATGAATCGTCAAAATCATTTCCTTTCTACAGTGCAGAGTAGTACTCAGAACCACGACCCCGATAAGTGGGCAATAAGTAAAAGGATTTGCAAAAGTTTCCATCAAGCCCAGGTTTGGCCAGCACCGTTTCAGACATTTTTTGTATACAGAGTCAAATTCATGGAAGAGCAGGATAGTAACATAACCGAGGGAATAAAGTACAGAGAGTGAGACAACACGTCGATGTAACAAGCAAGGCAATAAGTCATGAAAAGGAGGAATTAGTTAACTGTGAGTAAAAACTTAGAAACGGGAATTAATGGAGTGAGATAAAATAATCATGGATCGAGACCCATTTTTTAATGAAAGAATGAAGTTCATGGAAGAAAGTAGTGACTATAAAGAGGCAACACACTGACAGTGGGGACAGAGTTTGAGAAAACAAGCAAAGGAATGAACGAACATGCGAAGAGGAGGGGAAGAAAGAGTAACCTGCAAGTAAGAGTGTTGGGTTATGGTAAATGGAGGTTGAAAATATCATGGGAAAATATCATATTTTGTGATATTGGGAGCGACGTGAGATAATGTTGGAAGGAAGAGGATGAATGATCCATCTCCGGAAGGCAGTTCCACAAACAGACAAAGAAAAACAAAGGAGATGAGGTGTGTGGAAAGTCTGAATTGTGGGAGTTTAACCAGGAGGAGATTACTGGAAGAACACATTAATCCTGCACGAGCTTCAAGGGGATGACTTGACATCTTGTTACCAAGATAATGAAAATAAAAAGAGGTGTTTTAAAGCTGAAGCAAGCAATCTCTTTCACTGCCACTCTTAAAACATGCAAAGAGACATGAATCCACGGACGAGCAATCGCAAAAACGTTTACTGGAATAAAAAAAAAAGAAGAAAGAAGCAAAGACAAATGAGAGTGGAGAAAGAAATGAGAATGGCAAAATACAGGTAGAGAAAGAAGGAATAATGGAAAAACAAAATAAGGCTAGCAAAGAGAAATGTATTATTCCAGCCCAGGAACATCGTTAGCATAATGAGTGGACTGACCACTCATTTGGAAGGATGAAGTGAAAGAGAAGAAAGCTCAATCTTCGAAGCATCGTTGAGCCCGAAAATGCTCGATCCACAATTGCCCTTTTTGTACCGCAAAGTGAACCGTGTCATGCCGCGTGACCGAATCCTGCTGTGCATTCTTCGAACCGTGTTGTACAAGCCAGAAATTCATTTCATTTCATCATATTCCCCCCACCAACCCTAAACATTGTATTGTCTTCATCCTTTTTGTGAAATTCAAAATGCACCTGCATGATGACATCACACTTATGCATTGGTTTGACAGAGACATTCTTTTCTTCGTTGGTCACATCCATAAATGTTAACCTTTAAATAAGGTTTTCCACTTGGGAAATGAAAGTTGAATAAAGGTTATTTTTCAGCGAAACAGCATTGCAACAGCGTTGAAGGCAACAATGAAGATCAAAATGGCTAAGCAGTTAGAGAAGGCTGCGCTCAACATTGAGTGCTGTTAATGGCATCCTTTAAATGGTAAACTTCACAATGTGAGATTTAATGCAGCAATTTGGCCCCAATGAAACCGCCAGAAGAGTGAAGCTTTGAGTATGAAAGCAACACGACATGTGGAGGAAGTGAGATAAGGCGAGTGAATGAGTACATGGTGCTCGGAAGGGAAGTTTGCTTTCTCGGATTGATGTGCAGTTTAATTCCTTCTTTTTTTTCCAATGACTATCGAGACTACACAGAACACAAGTTGTGGAATTTAATTCAACAAATTTCCAAAATTAAAACTTGTTTTCAAAAATACTTCCTGACTTAATGATCCTATTCACTTTGCTTTAAAATGATGTAGAACTTCTTTCACATTATTCCTCTTTTAAGACTCTTCTTGTTTGCTTTCACATGGATTTCTTATTCTTTTTCTTCTTACGAAGCAATTCATAATTGGCCCCATGTTTAGTTCAACAGACTTACCTTCTCTCCTTTTGGTCCAGGAAGACCTGGCGAACCTGGTAATCCTTGCCACCCAGGATTTCCTTTTTGGCCCTGAAGGAGTGCAAATCGTTCGTTAATACTTATAGATTATCTATAGACAGTTCAGTGGGAATGTTGAAGTAACGGAAGACCAAAATCGTACGTTGATGTCACATGAGGTTTACAGAAAAGTGAAAAGTTTGGTTTCAATGCGTCTCACGGTACGATGAGGAACAGCATCAGGAAACACTCACAGTCGGTCCAAGGACACCGGGAGGACCAACGGGTCCTTCTGGTCCTAGATCACCCTGGGAGATAGTAAAATAAAGGATAAGGAAGGAATTTTAGATACATCCTAGAGACAGGAGAAATATAAAAAGGAAATTGATTTAAAATGGAAGGTCCAACACCATCTCGCATTACAGTGTCTCCTGTTGCAATTCCTGGTCTTTCTATATCCCCCTTGACTATCCTCTCTGCTCCATCTGCACTTTCCCACATTTACCTTGTTTTGTCAGCTTTCACCGTTTGCTTGCCTGTTCCGTGTCTACTCGACTCACTAGGTATCCTTGTCCTAGCTGTAGGTCCCTATGCCTATGCCGCCAATAGGTTCGTTTATTCCCATTATCTCTTGTAGTATGCCAACTCCCCTCTGCTACATCGCAGTCAAAGTAGTCACTCCTCTGTCTTTCAGATCTTTCATGAACATCGACCTCTGTATTATAAAAAATAAAATTTGAAATTTAAAATGGGAAGGGAAGATTAATGCGTTTAAAGCATTGTGGCCAACTGTGGCCCCACTGTGACCAACTGCAGCCTCACTGTGACCAACTGTGGCCCCACTGTGACCAACTGTGGCCCCACTGTGACCAACTGCAGCCTCACTGTGACCAACTGTGGCCCCACTGTGACCAACTGCAGCCTCACTGTGACCAACTGTGGCCCCACTGTGACCAACTGTGGCCCCACTGTGACCAACTGCAGCCTCACTGTGACCAACTGTGGCCCCACTGTGACCAACTGTGGCCCCACTGTGACCAACTGCAGCCTCACTGTGACCAACTGTGGCCCCACTGTGACCAACTGCAGCCTCACTGTGACCAACTGTGGCCCCACTGTGACCAACTGTGGCCCCACTGTGACCAACTGCAGCCTCACTGTGACCAACTGCGGCCCCACTGTGACCAACTGCGGCCCCACTGTGACCAACTGTGGCCCCACTGCCACACTCCCAGTTTGTGGCTTTTTACCCTCCATCACTTTGCTCTTCCACAAGCCTTTATCTTGTAAAGAAAATTAAGAAGTTTTGTACCAAGACCAAATTTGGTGAAATGCTCGTCTCTGAACTGCCGAGTTCTAGATTATAAAATCTTCCATTCTGGTGCAGCTAATGAAGCATTATGTAAGATTTGATTCTATTCTGGGTTATCAAATCTGCCATTCTGGTGCATCATAAAAATGCCATACATCATCAGCAGGTACATTAAAGTCCCATCTTTACTGTCTGCAATCTTGTGATGTGAATTATACGATGGTATCGTCATGCCAGTACCATGTCCGTAACATACCTTGCTTGCAAAGAACATAAATTTGGCACAAAAATGCCCGCTATAAATTTCTATCAAGGAAGAAGCTTTCAAGGCTTACAGTATTGCATTGTTGATCTATGCATTTCAGGTGTGTGTGTGTGTGTGTGTGTGTGTGTGTGTGTGTGTGTGTGTGTGTGTGTGTGTGTGTGTGTGTGTGTGTGTGTGTGTGTGTGTGTGTGTTTTTTTTTCCTGCAATTATGATGTATGATCAGGCTTGAACCGTTTTTGTCGTTTAGTCGGTTGTTAGGCACAAGTGACACCTCTCTGCACATTTGTACCCATTACAACCACAACGTGCTCGAGTGTGTGTGATGTTTGTTTTCACACATTCAGTTTATATTTTCATCATTCACCGACATTATACAGCCCCGTTCTTCTATAAATTCACCATATCAGGGAACTTTTACCTGGTGTGATGTGCAGGTGTGTACGATTTCATTAATTGTCAAAAACGTTGGCTTTGTTCCACTTTAAATCCAACAATTTTTTTTATTTTGATTATCTCCTCTATTAACCAAAAAAGTTCCGTTGTTGTCCAAACTCTATTTTAGACTCACATTCAATCATGCCTTCACTCCATGTGTGATTAATGGTTTGTCCCCCATGGTTAGTCAGCTTGTTAATGCGCTCATGGCACAGGTTTCACATGAATTACTCTCATACTCAATTACTTACCACTATAACATATTGCTACGGCTGTGAAAATTCGCAGAACACCATGAAGGTTCCTGAGATCAGTTATGCCGGTGAGTGTTCAGATAGGTTTCCCTACCGTTATTTGGTGGGGTTTATTCGTGTCACAGGGCTGTGATCCTTTGAGGTAGGTTTTTATTTTTCTATCGTTATTTTGAACCAACCACATCTCCAACCACCTAACCACCTTCGCCGCTACGCCAGCTATCAATTCTCTTCTTCTCCACGGACACATTACAACCATCTCTCCGCATTCAGTCAATAAACGCGAGCAAAAGGAAACCAAAGGAACTTCGATGGCGCACGGATTTTTCCCGCCTAATATTCCCACCTGTTTTCTCCACACTTGGTGTGGGGGGAGGGCGAGGCAGATCATTCGCCATTGGTCGGTTCGTGGAATGAGGCGTTGGGAACAGAGGAACGCCCCTTTTCGGGAAGCTTCTCCCAGGAACTGGAAGGGGGGCGGAGCAGAAAACGGGGAGGAGCAAGGGGTTGGACCCCAGGGGAAAGGGCGAGACAGATCGTTCGCCATTGGTCGGTTCGTGGAATGAGGCGCTGGGAGCGGAGGAACGCCCCTTTTCGGGAAGCTTCTCCCAGGAACTGGAAGGGGGACGGAGCAGAAAACGGGGAGGAGCAAGGGATTAGGCCCCAGGGGATATAAGGGCGTGCAGGACGCCAGGTCTGGCAGCTCTCGTGGTTTTCTTCGTGGTGGCTGCTCGTCGAGCTCGCAGCTCGCGTGGTTTTTCTTCTTTGTGGTGGCAGCGGAGCTCGTGTGTTCTCGTCGACTGGCAGCTCGGAGCTCTCGTGGTTTTCTTTGTGGTGGCAGCGGAGCTCGTGTGTTCTTGTCGACTGGCAGCTTGGAGCTCTCGTGGTTTTCTTCGTGGCGGCTGCTCGTCGAGCTCGCAGCTCTCATGGTTTTCTCCATGGTGGCAGTGGAGCTCATGTGTTTTTGTCGACGGGAGCTCGCAGCTCGTGTGTTCTCGTCGACGGGAGCTAGCAGCTCATGTGTTTTTGTCGTCGAGCCTTTTCTGGTCGGGTGATTGCTGTTGCTTCGTGGTGGTTCGAGCTCCGGGTACCTTCCCTCTGGGTGCCAAGTCGTGAGGGTTGTGTGCGGTGGTCGAGGGTCGCGGCACGCACGAGAGGAGAGTGCCGGAGAGAGCTCGCCGACCGTTGCACCACGAGGGTGCAGGTAACCAGCGTCGGTCTCGTGGGGCCCATTCGGTCAGCCAAGTCCCACGCCATAAAGGCCCACGGGCCCAGTCTGATCCCCCTGTCTATGGGGGTGGTCTTTTCCTTTTCTTTTTCTTTCGAATGAATGTTGGTGGCGCCGTGTCCATAAGTAAAACCTGTTAAGTGCCTGTGAAATAATAATATTCGGTCGTAGTGCTTCCCCTTGCCTGTGTCTTTGACCCCGTCCCGTGATTGCTTTTGTTTCTTTGAATACGTGTATGACTGTATTTCATTGCTTTGCCTGCATACATGTTGTGTGTAAATGGTAAATAAATGCGCTTTGTTGAAATATACCCCGTTCGTTGCGTCTTCTCCCTATTGAAAATGCCATCTTGCATCGCGGAATAAATAGCTGGGTTTTAAACACCCGTTCGATAGAATCGAATCCGGCAAGGTCGGGCGATAATACACCGCTCGGTTATCACTGCAGAACGGAATGGACCGCTTAAGCGGTTCGTGTCCAGGCCGACCTGCGTTGAGGTACGGTCGCCCGGTCGACTGCCCGCGCAGGTACTTAGGTATATCGAGTTTGGCGAGTGACCCTATCTTGCGTGGGGAGACAATTGGCTCGGCCGTGGTGGGGATTGGAAACCCACCCATGACTGGTTTCCGGCGTTAGCTCCGGAAAGTCACGACTGACTTGTCCGCCCGGTGGGCGACGCGGTTGCTATTAGTGGAAAGCGGCAGTTCGCACGCCGGCGGACACGAATTCATAACAATATATAGCATCATATACCAACCTCAAAACAAAGCATCCATTATGCCGATTGAGATTACAATCCTGGATGGGTCGTCACTCTGACACAGGAAATCAGGGCAGGAATTTGTAATTTCCTCAGGGTGCCGGCGATAGCTCGCCTACACTTTGCAAAGGACACCGTGGGACATTTAATCTCCACCAACTAATGCCGGCAAATGGGATGAATAGTTTAACGTCCATCGGAGGGACGGTACACACTGATAAATCGCCATTCCTGCAAAAATGTGCCTGTAATTAAAAAATAACAACATTTTTTTCAAAATGAAAAGGATGTAGGGACAAGTCTGGAGACGGCAACGGTTCACGAGCAATGTACACGGTTCGCCTTTTTTATTTTTTGACCTTCGAGGGGATGTCACGGGCAAACTGGAGGGAATCAGGGAAACGTAAATGATGAAAGTTGTAGTACTCGAAGAGCACTACTTGCGTACCAACTTTCATTCGAAACAGTTGAAAACCCCAGGAGCTTGATGCCCAATTTATTGATTTTTTTAGACATATCCTAAGTTCGTGACCTTGTGACCTTGACCTTGGGACGAAAATGAAAAATCGAGCTCCGTGGGGCTATGCAGGTCCCATTGGGCTAACCAAATACTGAAACCCCTGCCAGATTCGACAAACCCCCTCGGAGAAGATGTAACTTGAAACCGGCTACCCCCTAAAAACACATGTTTTTGGGGCGTGGCTCCGCCCATAATGGGCGCAGCACGGCCATTCTCAGGAAAACGCAACTAGATCATGATATAAACCTCCCACCAAAATTTTATCAAGATCGGATGAAAACCCACGGAGCCATGCTCTGGACAGACAGACAGACACACACCTATAACGAATATAGTGGTCACTTACTGACTCGTGAACCAATGATTTGCCAAAAACTATGTAAACAGTTTGAGGTAGGGATGGTCACAATAAATTATCATGTGAAACTATCCTGGTTCCTTTAAATAATGGTTGTTGCCTGTCCATCACTGCATACATTTTCAATGACATTGTGGTTTATTGTTTCCATGTAATGAATTTGACCAGTGAAATAATAAACAGTTAAACACACACACACACACACACACACACACACACACCACAACACACACAACACACACAACACACACCACACACACACCACACACACCACACACACCACAACACACACCACAACACACACCACAACACACACCACAACACACACCACAACACACACAACACACACAACACACACAACACACACAACACAGTTAAGCTAACCAAATCTCGAGAGATGGATCGGGTCATTTGCATCCACAACCATTATTCATGGAGTACTGTTTACCTCCACCACCGAAGGTGAAGGAGGTGATGTTTTCACTCACCCCTCTCTGTCTGTTTGTTTGTGTACAGAATAGCTCGAAAAGTTGTGGACATGATCCAGATGAAATTTTGTGGACAGGTTTGGTGTGTGACAAGGACAAACTGATTAGATTTTGGTGAAGATCCGGATGCGGATCCGACTACTAGAATTTTTACGTGATTCTTCACCATTGAGAGAGATCGGGCTATAAACAATATATATCATGATATCTCAAAACGTTGTGGACGGATTCGGACAAAACTTGGTGTACAGGTTGGTTGTGTGACCACAACGAATTGATTCGATTTTGGTGAAGATAATAAAGGCTTGTTAAAGTTTTTTTGTGACAAAAGCTCAATTGGTAAAAATGTTACGGCCTGAACATGCACACTGAATCTCAATGGTGAACAAGGATTTTGATTAAAACATTTATGGCTGATCGAACACTTTCCCAATGACGTCATCCTTACAACCCTTGGGAGTAGAATGAGATGTGCCAAGTTTCAAATTTTCTGATTGGCGGTTTCAGATATGTCATGTTTTAATATTTTGCACTTAATCCTAGATGGCTGCCATACCACATGACCTATGACATCACAAGTATCATTAAAATATTCTCCATGAGGGGTCGCTACTACCCTGAAAACTTTATGACAATCGGACAAGTTGTTGCTGAGAAATAAAATGTTTAGAAAATAACAAAGTCCAAAAAAGGCCAAAAATGGTCGAAGAAAAACAATATAATAACTGGAAGGAAACTTGGTAGAGCACATTCCTCCGCCAAACACTGTCTGATCCATGAGCACATATCAGGCCCATTACATTTTTGAAATGTCATGCTATATAGTACGATGTCGTTTTTGGCCCTATCTCTCAATGGTGAAGAATCACTTAAAAAAATTCTAGTATCCGGATCCGGATCCTGATCTTCACCAAAATCTCATCAGTTCGTCCTCGTCACGCACCCAACGTGTCCACAAAATTTCATCCAAACCCGTGCACAACTTTTTGAGATATCCTGCACACAAACAAACTAACAAATGATATTGCTCGTTGAGCAAGGAATTGCCGGAATAACTTTGTCATATCTCCATCATCTGTGAAAAAAACAAAAACCTGGAAATCAGTTTGGTTCTTATAAGTCGATAGTGCTACTGTTTAATGAGTTACAGCACTTAGTTTGGTCATGATCATAACTTGGAAGTCAATCGGGATCGAAATGGCGTTTTTATCTCAATTTGAAATTTTTGACCAGACCCCCCTGACATTCGACCCCCGACCGCTAAGAATGGTGTTGGTGTGACATCCCAATGAGACATATGGTTGGATGCAGAATTGGAAGATGCACATTTTGGATTTGGTTTGAAGTCGATACGACCATTTTAACGGACGTTATTGCGAAAATAAGAATTTCGGTTTTTCGGTGACTTTGACCTTGACCTTGACCTTTGACCTTGATTCACCAAAAACGACAAGTGTCTAAGTTGGGCCATGGCCGACGTCTGCACCCAGTTTGGTCATGATCGCTGAAATGGTGTGGCTGCTACAGGGTAAACAAACACACAAACAAGCAGACAGACACAGAGTGACACACTCAACCGACCAACATAATTGCCGAAATCCGAACGATTCCGGCATTTAACAAACAAACAAACAAACAGACAGAAAGGGATGAAAACATGACCTCCTTCACCTTCGGTGGCAGAGGTAACTAGAAGGGCACTCAATAGAGTGCATACCTCAACCCCACAATGCCTGATCCAATAGAATATATCAGGCCCAATACATTCTTGAAACATCAAGCGATGTATCGTTTTTAGCCCGATCTCTCAATGGTGAGGAATCATTTAAAAAATTAATAACTCTCGTATGCGGATCCGGATTCGGATCTTCACCAAAATCGAATCAATTTGTCCTTGTAACACACTCAACCTGTCCACCAAGTTTCATCTGAATCTGTTCATAATATTTGGAGGTATCCTGTTCACAGACAGACGAACAGATGGACAAACACAGGTGAAAACAAACCTCCATCGATCTTTCGTTGTGAAGGTAATAATCAGTAATGCATTTTACAAAATTTTATTCCCGACTCGGGGGACATCAAGTGCTCTACAAGGGGACATCAAGGGGAAATGTCTAGAAGTCCCATGGTAAACTGGATAAAACACTTTCCTCACAATTGAGATCATCTGAGTTCAATTCCCTGGTGAGTCAAGACCCAAGTTAATCCAAACCCACAATGTGCCTTATTTTTTTCCTTCCAAAAATTTCTCCCATCTCTGCTTAAGAATTAAGATGGCATTTGTTGTTTCCGGATCTGGCATAAACCCAAACTGTATCCCAAAAATCCTGTCCAACTATCTTAGCCTATCATTCATGACCCTTTACGATACCTTGACACTTGCTCCATCAGCTCGATACCCCTGTAATTCCCATACTCCATCACATCCCTTTATGCTTGTCGTTAATGCTATATGCCAATCCTACTAAGGGACTTGCATGCCAATCCTTTGGAATCCTAACCTCCTCCCAGATATTGACCAACAACTGTCAAATCCAATCCGATTCTCCGTCCCCCAATCCCATAATCTCTACCACAACACATGATATTCCAGTTCCAATCATAGTTTTCCCTAAAGGTGCCACAACCTCCTCCCATGGTAAGATAGCTCAGAGGTATCACACTCCCTTTTGAGCTGTCTAATCTGTCGAGTTTGATACCAACACAATGATCAACCGTCATTGTGGTGCTTCACAGGAAGGACAATGGGTATGCCATCCATTCGATGGGACCCATTGGCCAGGTTTCTGGGTGGATGTGTGCTGGTGGTAGGCCAACGTGTGCTGGGAAGATTGCAAATTATTGCCTTAACCAGTCGTGGACCTCTTGCCAGTTGTCCTATAGCAGTAACCCCAAGGCCCAATTTTAGGTGTGCCAAAGGACCGGCAACTGACTGGCGTCTTCACAGTTGTCCTCGATGGACTTAAACCACTCTGAGAGGTCCGGAATCGACAAACACAATCATCCATGCCACCAATACCCTAAAGATGGGTAGTTTCCATTAATTGGTGTGGTATTTGTAGTGAGTGTCATATATCAAACAAGGCAGTTCTAAAGACCCACGCCTTTTGAAAAACACGTGATGCTTAATCAGATATGTGAACAGAGAAATGAAGGAATTGAAGGGGTGAGGGTATTGGCAATTCATATATACATCATCTAGCGACAATTATGGATAAATGCAAAAAAAAAATTAACATCAACTAATGCACACAGTGCAAAGCTTTCCAGATCATTACCGCCATCACATCACATCGACTTTCCCCCATCACCAGGCCACAAAGTTAATTCCCAAAGTACTCGCTTGCTGTTGAATTTTATTATAGCTGGATGACACGGGGCCTTTTAAAGCGGGTATAGTGTTGACTTTTGTTTCTTTTCCTCCCTTTGTCTCTGTTTCAGGTCGCTTTCAATTAATACACTTCCACAAATTTAATTTGAAAGTTTGAAAAACTTTCACACAATCGCATCATTTTCCAAAAACATTCAGCATAAGTCTGATGTTGACGTGCCATAAGACAGCTTTTTTTTCCATTACCCGAGACATCATTTTAGAGCGGCATGCACAGCCAAAGTCAATGGATATCAAATGAAGACCTAGTCTTGCTGGTGAAGGCTAGTGTCGATCTGCATCGGCAGATGGGTCGAACAATGGATGGAATTGACGGGATTGAGATATTCTAAACGCTGTGGGAAGCAAGGAGAAGCTGATGTTTTCGGTCGGAACTCCCTATTTTGCTCCAACAAAGGGTTAACGCCTGAAACATCATCTTCTCCATGCTTGCCATGGTGCTGAGCATACCTCAATCAGCGTCCTTTTGCTTTCGTCCATCGTCGAGTAACAGTGGCCTCTGAGTCTCAGGAGTTATCACCAGCCTGCACTGAACGGGCTTGGCAATAATGGGATTTTTAATTCAGTCTCATGATTTACCACTCACTCGTACACACAGTATTTACATGAGGCATCCAGCCATACTCTCAAATATATTAACAATTTGGAAAATTGATAGAAATCGGAGCAAACTTGTTGGACACTCACAAATAGGCTGTTCATTTGTGCGATGGCGGTTCATTACTGCACGGCGCAGTGATTGACTCATGAAACCTGCTGTGTCATCGTTTCATTACACAGCGGTGATGTCGTGAGAGCCTGCTATGATTGCTATAAGAATGATTCGAAGAAGGGACGAATAACATGACTTATTCATGTATTATCATTGGAGGGACGAAGCGTTGTGCCCCAAATTGGCCAGATGTCACCGATGTAAGGTTCCGACATCTTAACATTACAATAAAACCAAATACCAAACCAGTACAGAGGAGTATGAAATGATTTGTTCGTTCATTTTATTAATTTGGTTAATGATGGTTCATTACACTGGGACTCCCAAATCAGTTTATAGAAACCACTATGAGGAACAGGATTTTGACTTAAAGGAAAACTAAGCTCGAATTTCAGAATCTGAGGATTAATTGACATCATTTATTATTTGAAACCATTAAAAAGAAATAGTAATTGAACAAAGTTGTCATTTAAAATGCTTCCAGGAGAACAAATGCATCAAAAAAAAAGCACCAAATGCAACAAAAGTGGATTTTCTGGCAATTGCTATTGAAGCGGCCATATCTTCCCTTTCTGTGTTTCTGATTAACTGTGAGACACGTGATTTTTGTCTCTGGCTGTGAAGTAAAATGTGATTTGGTTTTTGATTCTCTGTGAAACATGTGATTGTGTTCCTGGTTACCAAAGGCGATTCATGGGACTCTGGCTGTGAAGCACAATGTGATTGGGTGTCTGATTGGTTGTGAAACACATGTGATTGCACCCTCATTGGTTGTGACATGTGATTGTGTGCCTGATTAGCTGTATTATCTTTATGCACAACAGTATTAGGAAGAAGGATAAACATACAAACCTGAATTCCAGGAAGCCCAGAGGATCCATCCTCTCCTTTGGGTCCGACTTCTCCCTAAACAAGAACGAAAACATACCGTATTTCATCCCTGTTTCCTGCTTGCCTTTTTTAGAGTGTTGCATTGAATTAGCAATGGTGCTGAATGTCTTTATTATTATCATAGAAAGGATGATGTGCGCTCCTCTTGAAGATTCCTCTTTACATCTTATGCAAAGGAAATATTTCCAAAGTTATCTGAGATAAATCTTAACCCCTGATAAACAAGTAAAACAAGCCGGTAGGCGGATATGGGTAGTCTCGATCAAGTCGAATTTAGTCTTTTTTCAGCCGTTACTAGCCAACAAAAGCGTCCATAGCAACGGTTCTTTCTCACACATAACTCGGACATACCATGAACCTACCATACCAGTTTCATGTATATCTGACTCATAGTCTCTGGGATATAACGAACTTCGTTTTTTTTATTGTTTTCAACCAGGGTTCATTCAAAATCTATCTTCTCCGACAGTTTTATTAGGATCCGGCTGGAAATTTTTGACAATATGGCTGAATGTACTGCCCACAGTCGCTCGTGGCCCGATTTTTGATTTTCGAAAAAATTAATTTTTTATGATTTTTCAAAAATTTCAAAGTCCCGTTGCTAGGCAACGGTGGTGTCCATAGCAATGGATCTCATTTGCACACAACTAGGTCATGGTATGAACCTACCAACCAAGTTTCATCAAAATCGCCATTGAATTAACTGAAATCGCCATTTTAAATACTGATAACAAGGGTAGAACAAATTTCAAAAAAAAAAAATTTGAATTTTTTTTTTTTCGACTAGATCGACTACCCAACAGACAGACAGACAAACAAGCCGGTAGGCGGGCATGGGTAGTCGCCTACCCAATAGAACCTGACGCGATGGGCCCGTTCAATGGGGAATGACCTGAGGATTAAGCACAAAAAATTCATGATTCCAGCTTCAAGGGTTAATGCTGCAGATTGTTTTTTTGTTAAAATACCCCCACATTTAGAGGTTTTTCGGCCGTTGCTAGGCAACGGTTCTTTCTCACACATCACAAAGGACATACCATGAACCTACCATACCAGTTTCATGTATATCTGACTCATAGTCTCTGAGATATAACGAACTTCGTTTTTTATTGTTTTCGACCAGGGTTCATTCAAAGTCTATCTTCTCCGACAGTTTTATTAGGATCCGGCTGGAAATTTTTGACAATATGGCTGAATGTACTGCCCACAGTCGCTCGTGGCCCGATTTTTGATTTTCGAAAAAATTAATTTTTTATGATTTTTAAAAAATTTAAAAGTCCCGTTGCTAGGCAACGGTGGTGTCCATAGCAATGGATCTCATTTGCACACAACTAGGTCATGGTATGAACCTACCAACCAAGTTTCATCGAAATCGCCATTGTATTAACGGAGCACTGGACCGAACAGACAGACATACAGACATACAGACAGACAAGCAAACATATCGACGGAAAAAGTGATAATAAGGGGAGATCAAAAAACAAAAAATTTTTTTTTTTCGACTTTATCGATTACCCAACATATCGATGGAAATACTGATAATAAGGATAGACTAGATTGACTACCCAATAGACATAAAATGACATGGACCCCATTGTTTTTGTAATTTTGCTGTACGAAGTTAAAAGTGGCTCGCCTATATACTGTATATGTACAACTAAAATGGCCGCCAGTGCACCAGCTGGCAATCTTTGATGAGATCGCAAAATAAAGTGAAATGCACGTGTATACCATCATGTATTGTGCTTGTGCCACGGTTGAACAAAATCGGACCATGCATGTCTGATAAATGGTTGAGAACACATTTAAGTATCAAAATGGCCGCCGGTCGGCCATCTTGGATCGGACCTTGAAAAAGAATGAAGTGCATATGTAAATCATCATTCTTTATCTTTGTGCCAAGTTTGAACAACATCGGTAACTGCATGCCTAAGAAATAGTTGAGGACGTGTTCAACATCGGGGTTTTTACAACTAAAATGGCTGCCAGTCAGCCATCTTTGAGTGTATCGCGAAACAAAATGATGTGCATGTGAAAACGATCATATGTTGTCTTTGTGCCAAACACGAATAAAATAGATCCATACATGTCCGAGATATGGTTGTGGACGCATGCACACACACACGGATACGAAAATTGAGACCAAATGCATAAGTCCCCATTTCGGATCAAGTACAACAGGGGCTAATAAATTTTTATGTGCTTCTGTGGATGACAATATCATCGTGCACCAAACTAAGTCAGGTCAGGTATGGGAGCACGCGCCGGAGCAGCACATCGCTGCGTCCACTTTCCACCAGTACTCCAGGGGCCTCCATCTGGCCATCCCCCATGCAGATGCATGGCCCATTCCCATCCCCTTGAAATGCCGATCAACCCACTGCAACTACAAGGCACATGGTCAGCCCGATGGCCTCCTCCACTAGTCTACCTTGCTGAGAGAATTGGGTGAGCAGGATCAGTCAGGAAAAGGAGCCACATGTCCACACAGCCACATATGATGCTGACTGACTATGCAGGTAACAAATCTCATCTGAGTCTCTCTCAGCAATCGCTCATTGAACACAAAGTCCAACAAGTAATAGCCAAGGATTCCCCGAAGAGAACTGGTACCAAAGGAAGTAAGTCTCCAGCTAAGATCCCTGGTCAGAGTCCAAGTCTCATATCTGTAGAGCAAGACTGGAAGTACCAAGGACCGAAACACTCAGACTTTCGTCCTCCTGTACAGGTACCAACAGTGCTACAGCCCATGATCCATGAATCCATGACTCCCCAGGCCCAACCCAGACATCTATTGACCTCAAGCTCACTGCTAGTGGAGACATAAATATCACTATCAAGGTCAGTGAATCTCTCCGGGACCTCGACATCCTCACCACAAAAAGGTACAGACAAAATAGCAGCATCCAGTATATCATTGCAAGCCTGGATATTAGCTTTGACCCAGGAAACTTGTAATCCCTGTGACTCTGACTCCTCATTCAGCTCCTTGAGGGCCCCCAAATGAATACCCAGTGTCCACAACGATGAAAGCATCGACTGTGAAATCAAGGTCAGAGATATTGACACTCCCAAACGATGCACTGCAGCTTGATTTATGCAACATCCTCCCCAGAATCCAGTCCATGCCAGTTCTGGTGTTGTGGCCAGTACACACCCTTGACAAACTCTAATAACAACTGCAAATAAGTCAGAGATGGAAACACCACATCTCACAGCACTCACAGTGCCAGAGTATAGTTCAAGTATCAGATTGATCAGTTTTGGTGGCACCGCATGAAGACCCAAAATCCTCCAGAGAGCATCCCAAGTCACTGAATGGAAAGCTTTTCAGAGATCAACATAAGCTGCAAGCAGCCCCCACTGAAACTCTAGTCTTTGTTGAGTGAAGACCCGAAGAGCAAGGCTACGGTCAATCGTTGACCTCTAGTGTGAAGCCTGAGTGCTCTGGGTGCTGGTGCTCAAGCAAATGGTGGCAAACCCGATCAAGAATTATCCGAGCAAAGATGTGCCTGGCAACAAGAGCAGTGGCACACCTCTGTAGTTGTTGCAGTCCTGGCGACCACCCTTCCCTTTCCAGACAGGGACAGCAAGGCCCCTCTTTCCAGTCAGTTGGGATGATGCCTGTGTTCCAAACAGAGCACAGAACTGTGTGCAACGACACGAGTACGGCATTTCTACCAGCCTTGAGAAGTTCAGCATGGATGCCACAGACTCCAGGAGCTATACCCCATTCCAACCGGTTCACCACAGCCTGTTTCCACAAATGACCTTAGATTACAGTTGATTAGAGGATCAGCAATAGGAATGATGACACCTTTAACATCCAACTCAACGACTGCTGGGTCAGCCTGGTGCAACAGCTGAAAGTAACTGGCCCAGCAGGCTTCCACTTCAGTCTCCTCTGTCAAGAGCCCACCACCCTCCGCTCTGGCTGCAGTACACCGAGGGACAAATGCACAAATTGGAGGAACGCAATGCACAAATTCCCCTGTAAGCAGCACGAGAATCACTTCACCACAGGTGATGCTCTACCCCCCTCACAGATTCCTCGCACATAGGCCTCCTTGTCTACCCTCAGTGCATGTGCAGTTTTAGCCTCAACCCCCTGAACAGTTCAGCTCTGCCATTAAGCCTAGCCCTTCGATGCTGATCAATGGTATACATTGTCCCTTGAGAGACAAAATTCTTCTTCACCCTCAGGTGAGTTCCAACACATCCACCGGCAACATCAAGGATGGTGGTCTTGAATGCACTTCATAACTATTCAGGATTCCGCAAAGCAAAAAGACCCCCCAAATATCCACTCAGCCTTTTTGCAAACTCCTCAGCTACCCACTAATCCTTCAGCTTGCCAACTTCAAGCCAAGGCTGGGATGGTACCATTCTCCTGTATTTAAGCTGCAACTTCAGAGTTGCTACAACAAGCCTGTGGTTGGTATTGAGGAACTGAGCACTCCGGTAGACCCTGCAGTTTTGGATCATCCTCCCGCAACAATCAATGACCACATGGTCAATCTCCTTTGCCACACCACCAGCGTTGGAATACCAAGACCAGTGATGAGCCTGTTGGCACTGAAACATGAAACGCCACCCTAAGTCCACGACTTCTTGCAAAGTCAAGGAACTTAGTGCTATACTGGTTCACAGTTCTTGATCCAAGGGGACCGAAACATGTCTCATAACCATCCCTATCAGTACCGGTCGATGCATTGAAATCCCCCCAGACTATAAGAGTATCTCGTCTGGGGCACTGATCAACCACAGACTCGAGCATGGCATAGGATGTGTCCTTCACGGTGAGATCACTCACCTCAGTCGGAGCATATACAGAAACCAGGGAAATGACACCTAAGGAGTGACGAATCCTCAGTCTCATAATCTGCTCATTCTCCAGTGTTACCTCAACTATCATGGGAGTCAGCCTATTGGACACGGCTACAGCAACTCTTTGGGCACGGCAACAATCAAAGCAACCAGACGAATAGTAGGTGTAACCACCCGCCATGATCTCACCACTATCCAGTCTCCGAACCTCAGCGTGTGCTGCAATACCGATGTTCAAATGCTGGAGCTCAGATGATACCAGACACTGTTGATCTTCCTCTCTTAGTGATAGGACATTCCAAGCACCCACCCGAAAGGACCACCCCAGGTTAACCCAAGAACACCGCCGTATTATGGATGACACCTCAGCACCACTTCACCACACAGAACCACAATCTGACCCAAGTTTACCCCGTACTTTCCCTCCTATCAAAGAATGGGGGCCCCGAAGGCTTTGCCCCAATCCCCTCATCCGGTGAGCTGCCTGCGAAGGGCAGCAGCACAGGAGGTACTCCCATTGAGTGGGTTTTCGGTTTTCTTTGCATTTATGGGTTTATCGGAATGAAGTGTTCATTTTTCGGAATCCTGGAACCAGCCCTGGAGGGAAAAATAAAAATCTGCAATCTTTTACAATCCAGCCTTGTACCTGATCCATTAGTTCCTATTGGCTCAATGTGAATTACTTGCAGGCACTGTGATGCGATGAAATGGACAGGAAAAGCTCCAGAGATATTCTAAATGAGTGGCAAGGTTTGACTGACCCAAATGAATGCTCCTCCTGAACCTCTTCATACATTGTTTACAGTCAACACTCCAAATGCAAGTCATTTCCAAAGCAACATCAGAAGATACAACTCATGCTTCAACATGACATCTTTTGGCACCACAAAAGAGATCAGAGAATCTGGCTACATGCCCACATTTAAAGTGCAGGGGCAGGTTTATCATCAGATTGGCAGTCTGCAACCACGACCAAATGAAGAGCCAACATTCCTGCAGATCTCCTTCATTGGCAACAATCCAAAGCAGGCTGAACAGCGCTGCAACATTGTCATTCAAACGAAACTGGAGGTGGTGTTGCAGTTGCAGGAGATGCTCCACAAGGAAAACAACTTTGTTCAGAGTCTCAAGTGTGCCATGGAGAAGGTGACACCAGAGTACAAAGTTGTCATTCCTTCAGACAAATCTCCGGCTGGGGAGCATGAGCGACCATTCAATGCACCATCCACATCAGAAGTAGCTGTCATCCTGGCTGGTGAACAACATGGCAATCGAGACATTGTGCTGAAACTCAGAAACAACTCCCTACAGAGAATTGCTGAGACCTACCGATCATATGATGCACTTCATTATACACTAATTTTCTGGCAGGTGATCATGGTTCTGAGGTTGAAGATGACAACAGGTGGATTGTTCCATACTCTCCACTCCTCACACAGCTATTCAATGCACACATCAATGTTGAGCACTGCTTCTCTGTCAAATCCATCAAATATGTGTGCAAGTATGTCAACAAAGGATCTGACGTGGCTGTGTTTGGCCTGACAATGGATGGAAATGTGTATGATGAGGTTTGCAACATGAATTTGGAAGATACATCAGCAGCAATGAAGTCATCTGGAGGATCCTGAACTTCCCAATTTATGAGCGACATCCCACTGTGGTTCATCTCACTGTGGAACCACTACCTTAAGAATTCCACAAGACACAACTCTCACTGCTTTTCTCAATTTCTGCCGGGATGATGAATTCGCTAAGACACTGTTGTATCATTAGATACCCAAGTACTACAAATGAAATGTTGGCAGCAAGAAGTGGGCTCACGGCAAAGCAGGATAAACTGTACCAGACAAGCCAGACATCAAAGCCAGTGATGCACCTGGCCTTGTGTACACTGTCCATCCTAATAGTTTTGAATGCTTTTACTTGAGACTGCTTCTGCATGAGGTCAAAGGTCCATCATCATTTGAGGACTTGCAAACAATGGATGCCACAATCTGTGAAACATACAAACAGACTTGCCAGCTCAGAGGACTCCTGCAGGATGATACACACTGGAACAGCACACTGGAGGAGGCAACTGTAACTCGATCACCATGGAGGCTGCGAAACCTATTTGCCATCATGTTGCAGACATGTGCCATGTCAAATCCTCAACAACTATGGGACAACCACAAGGAGAATCTGGCAGAAGACATTTTGCATCATGGACAAGTGCAACATCCTTACCCGGAACTGGACATCAGTGATGCCATCTTCCATCAAGCTCTCATTATCAATGAAGACAAGATCAAGGCTTTGGGTGGCTCTGACCTCAATACTTTTGGCCTTCCTGACCCTCAACGACCCAATGACAAGGAGCTCATAAATTAAATTTTGAGAGAGACCAACTACAACATGGAACAGCTTGCTGAATACATAGGCTACAGGAGAATGAGCCATGTCTGGTTCCAGACCAAAGAGAAGCCTTCAATAAGATTACACAAGCAGTTTTCAATGGGAGTGATGGCACTTTCTTTATGGATGCTCCCAGTGTAATTGGCAAAACTTTTCTCATCGATCTTCTTTTGGCATAAAATCCAACAAAGAGAAATGCTCGCTGAAGGAGAGGGTATAGCATTTGGGTCCGTTTGTCTGTCTGGTTGTCTGTTTGTCTGTTTCTTTGTCCACACAGAACTTTCATGTTTTTCTCTGCAACCGATTGTCAGATTGAGATGAAATTTTCATCATTGGTGAGAATACTCATGGAGAATATTGCAATGATAACGATGATGTCATAGGTCCCATGGTGTGGCAGCCATATTGGATTTACCCTAAAACCTATAAAAAAAATCTTCTTCTCTCGACGGCTGGACAAATCGAGGAGAAACTTCACTCAAGTGTTCCCCAAGACGTGTGTACAAGTTTGTTAAGGAATAATTGAAAGGTCACATGGTTTGGCAACCATATTGGATTGAAGAAAAATATTAAATAATGTTTTCTCTGGAACAGCTGAATCAATCGACATGAAACTTCAAATTTTTGATTTAGTAGTGATGGTAAATAAATATTTAAAATTTGAACTTGATCGGACACATGGTCTGGCAGCCAGAATTATTAAATTTTTTGATATGGGTTCTTTTTTTACTTTTTTTCTTCAAAAAGGCTCACATGCCTGTGCCTGGATGGGTGTGAGGGTACAGGAGTAGCAGCTGAAATGCCAATCCTATCCAGGTTCCTCCTGATTACTTCATTTTTGCTTTTTGCTTGTTTGGGTTCCTTCTGATTACTTCAATGCAGGACTCTACATATTTGGTCTTCCATTTGATTTGAATTGATTTGAATTTCGCCACACTGTTGACAGGAGGAATAACAGCTCACTCACTCCTCAAGTTTCTCTTAAATCTGGCAAGTATGGAGGCACCAACCTGCAAAATTGGCAGGGGCACTGGCAAAGCAAAGGTCCTATAGGAGTGCCAGCTCATTGTCTGGGATAAGTGTACAATGTCTCAGAAGGTTACCTTAGAGGCTCTTGATTGCACCATGCAAGATCTTCGATGTAACGACAAAAGAATGAGTGGAAACTCTCTTGTCTTGAATGGGGCTTTTCGATAGACACTGCTAGTCATTCAACATGGAACCAAAGCTGATGAACTGCAGGCCTGCCTCAAAGCCTCATACATTTGGAACAACATTCAGCGAAGCAGTCTAATGACCAACATGCAAGTGAATCCGCTGTGGTGTTTGCTGCAACTGGGAAATGCTCAAACTGGGAAATGGAGCCATGGTATCTGGGAATCAAGATGGAACTATCTCAATGAACAACATTGGGAAAACTGTTGCAACACTTCAACAACTACAAGACAGAGTACTGTATTTCCAAATGTTGTACATAACTTCCATGAGCACAAGTGGCAATGGCAAAGAGCTATCTTGGCACTGAAAAATGATGATGAAACTGGTCCGCCAGCTGAGGGGGTGTGTGGCATTGGGATTCTCATGTAAGTACCATTTGTGAACATCTTTACAGCTGTGGTGGAACTCTGGGAAGGTTTTGAAACAGCAAAAGGCTTACCTTGGGTAGCCTTTCATGGTTGCTTTATGCAACTTATTTGACTATCAGAGCATGGGAGGAGTCGATTTATTGATATAATCGTAGCCACGTGTGCTTAATTGATCAGGTGAGAGCTAATTGAATATTCCTTCCATTCACATTGAGAGATTTAATAGTTTATTCCTTCCACTCACAGTCTTTGTTTTTCATTTATATGTTGACTGCTTTTGGCATTCCACATGGTACATGATTATGGGCCTTGTTGGTATGCATTTCTGTCTGTGCTGTCGCTGATGATTCACCAATAAGCGATGAAACCGGTTCGGCAGCTGGGGGAGTCTGTAGCATTGGGATTCTCATGTGTATACTATTTGTGAACATCTTAACAGCTGTGGAGGAACTTTTCTAGAGGGAAAATCAAAAATCCAGAGAAAAACCATGAATGTGCCACGCAAAACTGTGAATATGTGGAGCACGGGGCCGCAAATGTAGAAGCAAGTCAGAAAACCTACGAATACGCCCGTGAAAAACCGTGAAAATGCGAAGAAACCATGAATATGCTCACCAAAAACCGTGAAAAAGAACCTGAGAATACATGAAGCATTGGGCCAGGAATATAGAAACAGGTCACATTTTATGAACTGTGAATATGCGGGGTCCGTAAATAGTGGAACCTCGAATGTCGGTGTCCGACAGTATATGCAGAGCACTTGGTGTTTATATATTCAGTGTGAGGGGCAAATAATTGATTTGAAAGAAATTGTGTGTAATTTATTTATAAATCTAAATTCCATTCATCTAGTACAAGATAGTATTCAAATATATATTTAAATGACCCATTAAAGAAAGCCCATGTGCAATCTTGTACACCATAATGAATCATGAAACACACATATGTACAATTACTGACCTTCTGTCCCCGTAAACCTTGCATTCCCGGTGTGCCAAGGGGCCCTATTTCTCCCTACAAACAAGGTCAAAGCACCGCACAGATCACACACTGAACAAAAATCCAATGTAACACATTGTATGTCTAATCAAATAGATATGTGGACTTCGTATTATAAAACTGCATTGCTACATACAAAGAAATGGACACAGGAGGAGGAGGCCATTTTTCCCATCATGGGTGTGCTCTATTCAAGACAAAATAAATTTAATAGTTTATCGATCTAACCTAGTAGGTTGGGGGCGGGGGGTGGGTGATTGGATAGGAGAACAGTGGGTATGACAGAAGGGTTTTGATTGAATATGAGTTTTTTTTTTTGCAAGTTTTAAGAATTGTTCACACCGTACAGTCTATAATGTAATTTTAGATGAGTAAGTTACCTTATCCCCTGTTTCTCCTTTCAATCCCGGTTGTCCTGGCATTCCCTGCATTCATAGCACAAAAGCAAAATACTTCACGAAAGCAAGCACCATGTTTTCGATTCCCACAATTAAATATTTTGAGTCTACAAAAAAAAAATCTAACATGGCTCACTTTTATTCACAAACTAAAACCATCACTTGTAATCAGATATCTTGCATTTTTCTTCTACAAATATTGGAATTGGGTTTGTGTCCGTATCTTTACGGAATAACTGCAACAACAATGTTTAAATTGAGTGAGGCAGCAGATGGGCTCAACAAGCAAAGAAATGAACGAACAGGTAAATAAAAGAGATGGAGGGAGGAAACACTGTGCTCCGTAAGTAAAGACGGTTGCGGTACAAAGTATTTTGGATCAAGATAAGGGATGACATGAGATGGTGGGTGCATCGCTGCATTGTAATCCTGTAGCGAACAGTGTGATTGAACCATCTCTGAAAGGTAGTTCCACAAACGGGAGAAAGAAGAAACGATGGCGAGGTGTGCATTAAGTCTGGAATCTAGGAGTTTCACCAGGAGGGGGTTCCTGGAAAAATGTGTGCTTCCTGGATTGCTGTAGAGAATCGGAGGGCTGAGAGAGCAGAAGGAGCAATATTGGAGAAGAGGCGTAAAAATACAGAGAGGCCACCAACCTGTCTGTGCTTTGGCCTCATTGCAGGAAATGCCAAAATGTTCAAAGTTTTAGCTTCCACAGAATCTCGGAGAGACAGATGTGATGCTGGGGTACCAGCCCATAGAGGAGAGATGGACTCCATTGAGTTATGGATAAAGGGCTTGTAGGATTGTGAGTAAATCTAATTTTGAGGAATGACTTCCAATGGTAGAAGATGTTCATTCAGCAGCTAGCTTTGCATGACAGCTTTGAGATATGGTTGGCTTCTCCTTGTGTTGTGGTACATCCATTTGTTGTTGTCCCATCATTTTCCAACTGACAAATTTGATCTGTTGATCCATTGTCCCCTGTTATTCTCCCAAAATTTATCTCAGTACCAGGAACATTGATCCCAAAATAAAGATGAAAAAAATTCAAAAACCGACAAATTAAATGAGATAGGCAATAGCTACGTAATGGCGAAGTGTGTTGTCTCAGTGCGTGACTTTACTGTGCGATAATGCTCACATTCATAAGGCAAAGGTTACCACTACGACTCCAGCACAGATGGGTTAGGAAATTTTAAATCATCCAAACTCAATGTAAGTGTAGTTTTGTTAAGTTATAACTTTCTGCTAATCAAACTGCTCAAAAAACATTATTGTAAGAAGCAGTACGTTTTTGAATAATGAAAATAACAAAGCACATCATGAAATAGCTGCATACCCATCCCAAATATTTATTCAGACATTGCATAAAGGCACTACCACATGAGTAGGCCAAGTGTGTATGTACATGTAGCAGAGAATAAAATGGGAAATCGGTGGCAGTTTCATCAACCCACATGTACTTGTCGATTTTCTGGAATAAAAATTCCATATATATATATATATATATATATATATATATATATATATATATATATATATATATATATATATATATATATATATATATATATGTACTAGCAAATACCATCCGTCACTTCTTTGACGGGAATACTGAGAGGGGAGGAAAAAAGAGGGGGGAGAGAGAGAGAGAGAGAGAGAGAGAGAGAGAGAGAGAGAGAGAGAGAGAGAGAGAGAGAGAGAGAGAGAGAGAGAGAGAGAGAGAGAGAGAGAGAGAGAGAGAGAGAGAGAGAGATAGATAGATAGATAGATAGATAGATAGATAGATAGATAGATATATATATATATATATATATATATATATATATATATATATATATATATATATATATATATATGACAAAGTAACCTCCCTGGGTCAAATTACGAGAGAGTGTGTCGGGATGGTGCTGAGGTGTCGTCCACTAGACGGTGGTCCCTGAAGCGGTTGTGTGTGTGACATCTTGCATACTGCTATCCTGTGTGTACCTGTTTGTAGTGAGGATGTTGAGGTCACGGAGAGATTCACTTACCTTGGCAGTGATATTCATGTCTCTGCTGGCTGTGAGCCAGAGGTCAACAGATGTCTGGGTCAGGCCTGGGGAGTCATGGATTCACTAGATAAGGCCAAAAAAAAAAAAAATGTTGCATTGGCGTAACCCGCCCGACCCTAAAAATTCCGCCGACCCTACGTTTTTTTTTTGTTTTTTTGCTATCGAAAAATTTTGCCGACCCTATTTTATTGCTATTTTTATTGTTTTGCTATCGTTTTCAAGTATCTTGTTGATTGCGATCGCGATCACAAAAACCCGGAAGTGTTTCGGACAGAACCCGCCGACAAAAAGGGTGGTACTCGAGCCGGGGGAGATTTTGGGAGGGATTTATTAGGAAAAAAAAAAAAAAAGATCCCGACCGACCTACCCTATTTTTCAGTGACCCGTTACGCCAATGCAACATTTTTTTTTTGGCCTAATGGGGTGTGGCACTGCCGGTACCTGTGCGGGAGGATGAAAGTCTGAATCTTCAGGTCCTTGGTGTTTCCAATATTGCTCTATGGATGTAAGACTTTGACTCTGACCATGATTCTGAGATGGAGACAATTCCTTTGGTTACAGGTCTCTTCGGAGAATCCTTGGCTATAGCTGGTCAGTCATTGCATCCAACAAGCAGTTGCTGAGGGAGACACAAAAGAGATTTGTTGCCTGCATAGTCCGTGAGCGTCAGCTGCAGCTGTATGGACATGTGGCTCCTTTTCCTGACTCTGATCCTGCTCACCAGATTCTCTCAGCAAGTTAGACTACTGGAGGAGGCCATCGGGCTGACTATGTGCCTGGTGGTTGCAGCAGGTTGATCAACATCTCAAGGAGATGGAGATGAGCCAGGCATCTGCCAGGGGGATGGCCAGATAGAGGCCCCTGGAGCACTGGCGGCAGTTGATGCAGCGACGCACTGCTCTGGCGCATGCTCCAATACCTGACCTTACCTACTGTTTAGGCTCGACTTGTGGAGTGCTTGGGATATTGTTGTCACATTCACACAGTGACCAATCTTTGCCATCAAGGCATGTAGCTCTTTCAACATTGCCATTGGCAACTTTGTAACCTCTCTGATCAGTCTCTTCCTTTCTTGGTCATCCAGTTTGGAGGGACTGCCTCATCTAGGTTGGGTCTTCGTAGTACCATATGCCTTCCACTTCTTAATGATTGTCTTGACTGTGTCCCAAGGAATATTCTAGGCCTTTGAAATATTTTTATACCCATCCCCTGATCTTTGCTTTTCCACAACTTTATCCTGGAGGTCTGTCGAAAGCTCCTTGGGCTCATGATTGAGTCTTTGCTGTGAAATGCATGAGCCAGCAGAGGAAACCGACAGAGACAGCTGATTTTATTCTGAAATAATCAGAATCACTGAAAATCATCCTTCCATTTCTGGGTTTGGAGTGTCGGCAGGTCTCTTTCAGGGCTCTCTGCTGACGATCTCAAAGTTAAGTTTTTCGGTCGTTATCTGTCCGGTTTTAACTGTTTATTTTCTCACCTACATGTTACTGTGTGTTCCACGTTCGGTTTTGTTTCCAAAATCGTGCTATTTTGTGAGTTTTCGTCGACCTTCTCTTCCCGGGTGCTTAAGGCCTACCCATCCTTCGGTGTACGATCGTGTTTATTTGTATTTTCTCCCCATTACTTTCAATTTCTATCTTCCCCACTTTCCAAACGTCCCACATCCCTCCCAATCAAACACTATTTCTTGTCTTGAATCCAAAAATAAATAAATAAATAAATAAAACTACCTTTCTCCTTGCACACTCGCGAGTCTCGATCCTTCATCTTCTTCTTACTGAGCTGACCCACTCTCGCCATTACCTTCACAATTTCTTCCGATCTTCAACCTTCCATTCCCGAATCTTACCTGTTCTTCAAAAATACATCAAAAAATAATAATCTTCCTTATATCCTTTCGATCTCTCCACCTCCTTTAACCACGTGTCTCTACTCTTCCTGGTACTTTTTATCGACCCAACAGCTTCACACTGCGTTTACCGTTCCAATTTCACCACACACTTCCACGATTTTACTTCAACCTTCCCTTTTCCAAATGTTATGCAATCCTTATTTAAAATAAATAAATTCACTTTTGACTATACACCTCCCATAGCCAAGTGCTTCTCCCGAAACCACGTGATCTGTTTACACCCCCTGCATTTACCGATCCAATTTCACCATTCAACTCACGATTTTTTCTACAACACTTCCATGACCTAATCTGATGAAAACTCTCTCAAACAATCACAATGATAATAATAAAAAGGATCTTTTATAATGCTTCATCTTCCTCTTTTACACGTGTGGTACTCTTTACTGTATCATAATGCACTACTCTTCTTCTATTTAAACAGTCTCCTCTCAATTCGACCTTCTTCATACCTTGCTGAAAAAATCCAACTGTTACAGCGTTTCTTCTCTCCATTCTCTGAATTCGCCTTTATTGCACCCATCAAGAAATGTGTTATATCACATCTCTAACCAAAAACTGTTAAAAAAAACCCCAGTTTGATATGAATGTTCACTTTCCATCAACCATTCTTTTTTTGCAATTTCAGTGCCAACTCACTCCTCTCACCCCTCACTCTCAAAGCAACCATCCCACTCTTCTACCTCCAAGCCTCCCTCTCACCTCTCTCAAAAACTCCACCCTCACCTTTCTCCCTCAACTCTCCCCACTCACCTTTCTTCCACCATTCACCCTCCTCACTCACCCTTCTCAAAGTTGCCCTCTCCTCTCGTCAACAAATCTGCCTCCTTCCACTGCCCTCTCACCTCCATCTCTTCACTCCACCTCCTCAAATCCTCAACTGCCTTCCTCCCCCTCTCTTGTCCCCCCTCTCCCCCAGCACCACAGAGCCTTTTCTCCTCCTCCATGGCCCCCTCCCATAGCTATTCTGCAATCCCCCACACTCTTTCAACAACCCCCCCTACCTCCCCTCTCGTCCCTTGTCCTACCCTCCCCTCCCCCCACCCCCTGCACCCAAAGCCTCCTACCCTCTCTCTTCATTAACAGTCTGGACCTCAAATATCCAGGACCTTTGCTCAAACCTTTCAGATCTTTTCATACAGGTTGCCACTGACAAACCAGACATAATCTGCCTAACAGAAACTTTCCTCCCCAAGACATGTGTGACTCCCAAGTATCTCTCCCTGGTTACTCCCTCCTCCGGTATGACAGACCTGAGCCTCGTCCTGGTGGACGAGTTGCTCTCTTCATCAAAGACTCTATTCCTCACTCTCCATGCACTGCCCTCACTCCCACACACCCCCAGGAATACCTCTGGCTACGGCTTCCCCTCCACTCCCACCTCATGTTTACATGTGTACTGTACCTTCCACCAAACAGTGATGACTCCATCTACACCTCACTATCCAAAACACATGGACCAACTTCTATCTTCTCATCCAAAATCTCTCTTCCTCATATGTGGCAACTTCAATTATCATCATGCCAGTTGGCAAGGTGTGGGTATCTCTCTCACCTGTCATGGCACTTCAGCAAAAGCTTTCTGCGACTCATTGCGACTGACTCAATCGCTCAACTTTCCGACCCGGATCTCAACCAATGGTACTCCATCTCTTCTGGATCTGATTTTGACAAATTTCCCTGACAATATCTGCTGCTCTTTCTCCGCTCCAATCGGTTCTTCTGACCACGTCCTTGTCAAAGTGGACCTCTCTCTGGTTATTATCAGAGAACCACCTCACTGCCGTCGATTCTGGTATTTCATTCAAGCCGACTGGCAGGGTCTGCAAGCAGCCATCAAACTTATAGAGTGGTCTCCTTTTGCTACTTTCTCCAACATCAACTCTTCCTGGGAATTCTTTCAAAGAAACTTGCTCTCCCTCATGCACAGATTTATCCCCTCTCATCTTCAGTAGTCCTACCCTTCCTCCCACCCTTGGCTGACTGAAGCTTGTGGCGAGGCAGTTGTCCTGAAACAACTTGCCTTTGCCTCATAGAAAGCAAACCCAACTGAGGGTAATCTCAGTTCCTGCCACATAGCTCGGAACAAGTGTGTATCTACCCTCAGGAGAGCCAGAAAACAACATGTTTTTAAGCTCCAGTCTGAACTTTCAAACCTCTCTCCCTCCTCAAAATCCTGGTGGCATCTTATCAAATCTGTTTTTGATGTATGTTCCCCCTCCATCCCCTCCCTTACCTCAAATGGTCGCACTGCTGATACCGCAAGTGAAAAGGCTGAATGCCTAAACTCGGTGTTGGCATTGAAATATTGTGTCCAAAACCCATCGCTTTCTCGACCCACCTTACCCAGTCACACCCAACTGTCCCTGGACTCTGTGTCCTTTTCTCCTGACAAGGTGGAGAGCTTGCTGTCAAACATCGACTCAGATTCTGCAACCGGTCCAGACGGCATCAGCCCGCGTGTCCTCAAAGCCTGCTCTTCTGCTCTTGCTCACCCTCTCTCTGTTCTATTCACCATCTCATTTGCTCAAGGTCATCTGCCATCTGCTTGGAAATCAGCAAACATCACTGCCCTGCATAAAAAAGGTGCAAAAACAGATCCCTGTAACTACAGACCAATCAGCCTTCTCCCAATCATCAGCAAGGTTATGGAATCCATCATCGCTTCAGATATTAAATCCTTCCTCTTCTCCAATGGCTTGATTTCCGATCATCAATTTGGTTTCAGACCAGGTCACTCTACCCTGGATATGCTGCTTCTGCTCTCCCAACAATGGATGGAAGTCCTCAATGCCAGACAGGAAATCCGAGCCATATCCATAGACATATCGCATGCTTTTGACACAGTCTGGTACCCTGCCCTGCTCACCAAACTCTCTTCCTATGGTATCCATGGCCTTCTCCACTTATGGCTCAAAGAATTCCTCTCCTGTCACAGTCAACGTGTGGCCCTAAATGGGGTTCTTTCATCCCCTCTTTCCTGTCCAGGCTGGAATTCTTCAAGGTAGCATTCTGGGCCCTGTTGTTTTTCTGGTTTTCATCAATGATCTTTCCGACTCTCTGGAAAATCCTCTTTATCTCTTTGCTGATGACTCCACTCTCTGCTGTACCATCTCTCATCCCTCAGACCGGCAAGCAGCAGCTTCTTTGCTCACTGCAGATCTGGAAAAAATCACAAACTGGTCCAACACGTGGAACATGCCTTTCAATCCAGACAAATCTCACACTCTCACTATGACTCTCCGAAAGGACGGTTTAGAACACCCCCCCCCCATCCACTTTCTCAAAAATCCTCTGGAAGAAGTCCTTTATTTCAAGCTTCTGGGTCTC
>NC_140971.1:65023830-65038830 GCF_056783735.1 Eptatretus burgeri
TCATCCTTGAGGGTATTCTTTTCCTTGGTTTTGGGTATGTGTTGTCGGCGCCGTCTGTGAAGTAGAATTGTATAAGTGTTGCCGTGTGCTCGGTAGTCGGTATTAGCTCTGCATTGTCTTCGCGTTTACATTTGCTTTTTGTGTAAATGGAATTGTGTTTTTCTTTTTTTTGTGTGCTTTTGGTGGAATTGAATTTGTGTGCTGCGAATAAATGTGCTTTATTGTTGAACTGTTCTCCCGCTTCGCTTCGTCTTTTCCTCCATTGAATCCCCATCTTGCTTCACGTAAAGGGTTGGTAGTGGGCTGAATACGCCCGATAATTAATCGAACCGTCGAGGTCGACGATAACACCGCTCGGTTATTCTGATAGTACGGAACGGGTCGCTTAAGTGGCCCGTGTCCGAAGTCGACCTGCGGCGAGGTGCGATCGCCCGGTCTACCCTCCGCGTGGGTACTTTGGTAGGTCGAATTTGGCGAGCAACCCTATCCCACGCGGGGGCTGATTGGCTCGATCGCGGTGAGACCGAAAGGTCCACCCGTGACTGGTTCCCGGCGTTAGTCCGAGAGGGTCACGACTGGATTGTCCGTCCGGTGGGCGACGTGCCGCGATTCGAGTTACGTGGCCGTCAGCACGCCGGCGGGCGCGAATCCGCAACAATATATATGTATATATATATATATATATATATATATATATATATATATATATATATATATATATATATGTATATATATATATATATATATATATATATATATATATATATATATATATATATATATATATGTATATGTATATATATATATATATATGTATATGTATATATATATATATATATGTATATATGTATATATATATATATATATATATATATATATATATATATATATATATATATATATATATGTGTGTATACTTTTGAATTAAAAAGAAAGCCCAGCCAACCAATAAATAGAACTGAACACCACTGTCCAATTTTGAAACAAATCGAAAGAGCAGTGTCAGCCTCCAGCAACATTTCGCTTGTGATCCACAAGCTTTATCAAGCCAAAGGTAACCAAGTTGGCACATGTGGCCATTTTATTGTCCATTTTATGGACCACTCATTCTACTTCCTGTTGCACACAAAAGCATGGAAACCTTTTTTTGTTGTTAAAACAAGAGAAAGCCATGTAATCATCATTGGGTTACTTCTCATTTCCATGTTGCAAACATCGAGATCTTGTGTTATAATGATGCACATGAGTGGTGATGTCTGTCGTCCCCTTTTTTTTCCCCGCTGACATGTTTCCTGTTGAGCACCTGCTCGAACTCCTGGGTGTTGTATTGTTCGAGTTGGCTTGTCATTCATCTTAGTTTCACACCATCCCCTGATTGATGTCTTTATTGGTGTGTTATATTAGGTCGGGAGATCGATTGTTTCACTGGTTAATCCCCCTCCCTGTTCTTTGGTGTGCCAGCTTCAATAATAATCAGTTGTCGGTGTATGGTCTGTGTGGCACTCAGTATGCGGGTTCCATCCAGTTCAAACTCATGACTGGTTTGTACTTTGTGCCGAGTGATGGCTGATTGATCTGGACTACCCAGCCGCATTGCCCTTTTATGTTCATTCAAATGTGACTTAAGCTTTCTCCCAGTTTCACCAACATACGCCTGACCACAATCATTGCAAGTGGTATTGTATACCACTCCTAACTTATCACCAGACGGAACAAGGTCTTTTAATTTGGTGATAAAGCTGCGGATAGTTCATAGTGGTTTATAGGCCACTCCAATTTGTGCTCCTTGCATCACTTTTGCAATTCTTTCCGAGAGGTCTGGGTAATACGGTAGAATTCATCAACCAATGATTGCTTGTTCCGTGCTGTTTTTGATACAAGGTTTCTTGAGTCCAGGTAAAAAAAATTGCTCGCTGTAACGATTGTTGGATAAAATGTGCTGTGCTCATGTTATCCCTTTTATTGCATCTTTGGACGATGAAATTTCCCATGCTTGGGATGCCAGTTTGCTAGCAACACTACGTTTGTGGCAGACATGATTACACAAATTAAAATCGAGCAAGTTGTTAGTGTGGGTTGGTTTTCTATACACAGACGTTTTCAATGAGCAGTGATGTTGGCGGTGTCAGTAATGTTGTCGGTGGTCGGAGGTCATGGGAACTGAAAAGAGGAATCGTCACGTTGTGGTGCCATAGGGTGATCGCGTGGCCGTCAGCATATCCAGTGAGGAAGACCGTGAGTCGAAATAAGGCGAGTCGGTGCAAGGCATGAAGAGAGATCAGTCAGTCTAATCAGTCGGGAGAGCTGCCAATCAGTTCAGTCTTGAACAAAGTGGAGTCTGAGGCCAGTGGAAGCTGTGCCACACAGTGTGGTGCTGCCAGAAAGTTGGAGCATCTCCTCGTTAGACGTTCCTCTCACTAGAGTATTCTGTGGAGGTTTACCTATGGTTTTTTAATCTTAACTCACTGATCATATGTAGCTTTCCCTCTACTCTTGCATTCGAGCATTTGTTTTTACACCTTAGGGTACCACGGTTCCAAGGGGCATTGGTTTACGGCATTTACTTGCATTCTTCATCCTACATAGTGTAACATTACATGGCAAGTTGGCAAACCATTCAAGATGCATACTAGAAATACTCAATTCTTCATCTGATAAGTCTGTGCAAATACAGCACACGACAGTGGAATGCAATGTATAAATCCAGGCAAAACAACATGGTTTAGGCTCCAAAAGGCTTACCGGATGGCCCTGAGGTCCTGGATCTCCTGCAATCCCAGGTCTTCCCGTGTCTCCCTAGGTGGAAATGAAGGAGAGACGTCATGCAAAAAGTATGGTCAGGAAACAACACGACCTTGCAAAGAGTGAAATCATTCTTGATTTCAAAGTTTTTTTTTGATCATCCATTGATCATATCTCATCATCATCAGATGTATCAGTGGATCATCCTGTTGCTTTTTGAGGCAAAGCTATTTAATTCACAAATCTGAGATTTCCACGAAGCCTCAGCCCACACCATTCAACAAATGGAGTCAAAAATAGTTCAAGGAAGGACGACTTTTCCTGAAAATCTGATAGAATTTCACCAAAGTTCTTGCCACAAAATCACGATTGATGGCGCAGGATGCTGAAGAACAGGGAGGTATGCTCGGCTGTCCAAATACCGACTCTTCGATCACATCACTTTTCTGCAATTTACCTTCAGAGGAAACACTATAAACCCTATGTTTGCCTTTGGTAATGGAGTAAAGATCCAAGTGATCCCCTTGGGATATTTGCCATCCATGTTGCATGAACTTCATGAACATCATTAAATATGATTATCATCAACTTTCTTATGTTTGTTGGAAAAACATGGCGTCTTGTTTTTTTTTTTTAATGCAGTCACATGACCTGATGTGTGTGTGATTGGTAGTTTCTGAGTGTGTCGGATCTATAATCACTCAACGTACCTTTAAACCAGGCACACCAGGAGCTCCATCGCGCCCATCAATACCTGGTACACCCTAAAGGGTAGGATAATTAGTGTAAGGTACAGGTGATAATGCAAGGAGTAAAACCCTGTTGGTGAAAGGTTTCATTAGACATCACACATGAGGCTTATTCATTTTTCAGCTCAGTTCATGAATGCCTGTTTCCAACTTTAAGAAATTAAGCACCTACAATCAATTCCTGCAAGTCAGATGCCACCTACCTCAGGTGGGTCAAAAGCATGGTCTCTTACCCAAAGCTCCTCGGATGTACACAGAAGTTGAAGGAAATAATTTTTTTTCTATCTTAGATATATTTATGATCCCAATCCAAATTCAATGGAATTTTATAATATTCAGTGGAATATTTTATAATGGAATAAGCTTACGGAATCTCCTTTCAGCCCAGGATCGCCTGAGTTGCCCCTGGGCCCAGGAGCACCCTGTTTGAGAATAAAAACGAAAGTGATGTGAAATCAAATAACACTCAATATGAGAAATAAACAGGCTGAGAAGCTGATACTTACAGGCCTGCCTTTTGATCCTTGATCTCCTAATGGCCCCCTTGGTCCCTCCACACCCTGGACAAAGTAGTTTATGTTTCAATGAACATCTTTCGGAAGCTACAGCACACATGTATATGACCTTGTGCATAAGTGATTAACTATCCATGGTGATTCATCATTAAAATGCTACAAATATAAAACTTACTTTACCGATACTTTTATATGGTGCAAAGTACATGAGAACTGTCAGATAATACATACAGTATACATATAGATACGAACCATGCGGTAGCCATAATCATGTAGCCATACGATACATATGGTAGCCATAACAATGATAATTATCCCGATTTATTTCATTAAAACTTTTCCTTTTCAAGTTGAAAACATTTATTTGATTAAAATAGTTCAAATTACTCTGCAAGAATCAATGTTGCAAAAAAAAAGTTCTCCTTCCCCACTTCCACCGCTCACCCCCCTCCCCCTCCCACCCCCACTCCCACCTTACTCAAAACAGGGTTGAAAACAATTATTATAACAATCTGCCATGGCTTTGTGTCACAACCTTTTATATTCAAGACCACCGATTTGATCATAAGTGCGTGATTATGGATCACATTGCATCCGAGCTGCAAAGTTGCACTGCAATGCAGCTGCACGCATGGAATGCACAAAATTCTGGGTCCTATGCCATCGACTTGGGCATGCTGCACCAAAGACCTGGCGCTTGTTTGAAGGCTGCGTTCAGCCTCGAGACATTCCAAACTGGAATGGGGAATTTTGCAGCCACGTGCGGTCTGCACCAGCAGTTGAGTCCCTTTCTATGGGAGAGTGTACTTTTTGTTACCTTGTGATATAATCATTACATCTATGGAACCACTCAAGTGGGAAAACCAAGAGATATCCATTCAGAAAGACAATGGCGAATAGGTCCCTCATGGAGGCACAAACCAATTATTTATGAAAACGGTGAAGAGCTACATATTCTGCAAATACCTTGTACGTCTTAGACATGCTACGTGATTTATTTTTCCACTTAGTACAATTAGTCAGATGATACTCACTGGAGCTCCAACGGGGCCAATAGGCCCGGGTACCCCCTCGTGTCCCGGTGAACCCTGCAGAAAGACACCCAGAATGAAGAAATGGAATGCCATAAATACTGATCAAAGGGGAAAGAAACAAAGTTAATTCTGAATAAATTGTGTTTTATCTTAAACATGAGGTTCACCAATAACTTTTGCAACAGTAGGCCATGGGGCCAGTACCATGGCAAATGTAGACCCTTCCATTAGATTAAATCGGATATCGATGTGAAGTACTGTGGAACTGAATGTGAAAATGGTGATGTTAGTTATTGGGATATAATTTATTGCCTTTAGCACAAGCCCCAATAAAAGCGACATGGACCGATACATTTTGGGTAACATTGATCAGACTTTGCTTCATGTAATACATCAACCATCATCACTCAGAGCGAATCACGATTTCTAAGATCGTACCTTCCTCGAGAAGCCACTAACAGAGTTTAATTGGGCAAGTTGAAAAAGAAAAGTGACTTCCTGTCTCTCTTCATTATGGTCAGATTTTTAGGGGCAATCTCATTGGTTAGTTTGAGAGATAAATCACCAACTGATATTGGATGAGAGAAATGGGTGAGGTACTGCTGCCCGAGGTAATGTGTACAGCCAAGATTATTGAATGAAATGGGGGAACACGTAGTTCATCATCCAAATTACTATGTTGGTCAAACGGATTGTTTATCAGATGCAAACAAGCATGTGATTGTGATAACAGAAAATGTTATGTTATGTAAATAATTTGAATACCATTCCTATGTGAGCATTACATGAGGTTTTCAAAAATATTATTTATATTTTAAACATCAGCAAAGACCTAAAAATCATTTTATATAAGCCTCCATACATGTTGATTATTTAACGTTTGCCTAACAGAGGTCCAGATACAGCCCACTGATTGAATCGGCCAATTCATCAAGATGTTTGCAAAGTAAGGGAAAAGTAATTTCAGGACAATTGATTGGATCAACAGCATTGATCAGAGTAAGTTAACCGTCATGGGTGGCGAGAAGCTGACTGTTTGGCCGTGAAGCCCTCCGTCGGAGTAAAAGAGCAAACCTCTTTCATTTGCTCTTTCCTTCCGATGATGGGTAACGCCCAAAATGTCAGCTTCTCCTTTCTCCCCATGGCGGTTAGCGTTCTCTGATCAGTATTCTGTTTATTTCATGCATTGTTCCACCTGTTCGCTGACAGACCTACATGAGCCATCCCAAAAACCTGCTTCCCATTATCATTTAAGGTCAGTCTACAAAGTAAAACCTCTTAAATTACTACAGAATTTCATGTCTCATTGGCACAAACAACATACTTTGGCAGAAGTTGCTTTTGAAGTTTGTAAAGTTCACAAGAGGGTGTAAGTAAACAAAAGCAACTCAACATCCCCATCAATGGCAGTGCACTCCCAACAAATTGGATCCCTTGTTGAACATCGACTCTGATACAGAGGCAAAAATCATTCGATGTTTAAAGAACCTTCACGCTCTTGAACGATTTGTTTTGGTGTTTCCAATAAAAGTGTCACTCTTAATTCTTGAACGCTGACGCCGAGTTGTTAGAAATGCTTCTCCAGAAAAAAACCAAAATATTTTATAGTTTCTGACATTTTGCTGTGGTGGTCAAGAGTTTATGAGAGCGAGTCTCGACTTACCCTTTCGCCTTTACGTCCCAACATGCCAGGGAAGCCACGCATTCCCGTCGGGCCCTGGAGTAAAGATACACTCATTGCCATCTTAAAACATTATGGCATGTGTATTCTTGACAGGCAGAAGTGAATTCCGACGGAGGTTTATGATCATTATGTTACTTGCATAATGACAATTGTTTAACTTGCAGAACCTATATTATCCTCACCAAAGGGCCTTGAGGTCCGGCTAAGCCTGGCGGGCCCTGTAAGCCCTCTTCACCCTGTGGGTTACACAAAGAGTTTAACTGGTACAGTGCAACAAAACTACATCAGTCCACCAAGATCAAGATGGTTTCTCAATACAAGCACAATTCAGGATGATCAACCCTAAATTATAACCTTGTACACATGTGATGGTGAAGAATAAAATCATCTCCCTCTTTTAATAAATTGCTCACCTTTCCCCTTCCCACCACCCTTTCCCCTCCATGATGATGGATCTCGTTCCCTCCGTCCTTGCCTGATACTTCCCCAGTAATAGTTCTTGACGAAATCAGTCCGACAATCAAAAAAACTTCATCAAATTACCCTGCATACTATCCTTGCTCTTCCAATTTTTCTTCCTTGCCAACTTAGCAATCTTCAGAAGTAGCGTGTCAAAAAAAATCACATTCTTCCTCAAAATATATATTTATATGTATATGTATACATATGCGTATATGTACATATACGTATATGTGTGTGTATGTATATATATATATATATATATATATATATATATATATATATATATATATATATATATATATATATATATATATATATATGAGGTCCATCTAAAAAAGTAACAGGAATGAGCCTACTGTGTACTCCACGAACACAACTTGAATGAACGGGTTGCGTCACAGTCTTTTGCAACATTCCAACAATATATATGATTGGTGATGGTTGACTGCGCTCATTGTGTGATTTTTTTACAGGTCTGCTTTACACGTTTCCTCATCTGAGTCGTCGCGCTGTGAGTCGTGAGCAGAGAGCCAACCTGAAGTTTCTTGTCAAGCTTGGCAAAACACCTTCTGAATCCTTCGCAATGCTGCAGCAAGTCTACGAGGAAGAAACGATGTCTCATACACATGCATTTTAATGGCACAAGAGATTCAAAGAGGGGTGGGAGGAGGTTGAAGATGATCCACGGTCTGGAAGACCTTCAACGAGCAGAACGGCAGAACACATTGAGCGTGTGAAGCAGATGGTGCGCACAGATCGTTGACTGACGGTGTGGATGATTGCTGAGGAACTTACCATCAACAAGGACACTGTCTGGAGCATCATCACTGAAAATCTCGAAATCCACAAGGTGTGTGTAAAGACGGTCCACAAGCTGTTGTCTGAGGACCAGAAACAGCAAAGAGTCACTATGTGTCAAGACATTATTGAGCGCCTCGAGGACGATCCAGACCTGATCGAGAGAGTCATTACTGGCGATGAATCGTGGATACTCGAATACGATCCCGAGACGAAACGGCAGAGTCGTGAGTGGAAAAGTCTGGCATCACCAAGACCAAAGAAAGCAAGGATGTCGAAGTCAAAGGTCAAGGTGATTCTCATCGCATTTTTTTGACATCAAGGGCATCGTCCACTTCGAGTTTCTACCACAGGGTCAAACAATGAATCAATACGTGTTCAAGGAGATCCTCTGGTGCCTCATGAGATTAGTTCAGGACAAGAGGATGGATCTGTGGGAGAACAACGCTGGGTGCTCCACCACGACAACGCCCCTCCTCACAGTGCCCTGAGCATCCGACAGTTTCTGGCGGAAGGGAGCGTGCCAACTCTGGAGCAACCCTCGCATTCGCCAGACTTGGCCGCTTGTGATTTTTTCCTCTTACCCAAGCTCAAGGGGACCTGATTTCCTGATGTGGAGGCTATCAAAAGGGCTTAAAGGGGCGTGATGACGGAGCTCCGGAGGATTCCAGAAGAAGCCTTCCAGGGTTGCATCGAAGTGTGGAAGAAGAGGATGGACAAGTGTGTGAGACTGGAGGGAAACTATTTGGAAGGGGACAAGCTGTGATTTCAATATCTTTTTTGGAATAAAATTTCAGTGAAGTCACTCCCATTACTTTTTCGACAGACTATATATATATATATATATATATATATATATATATATATATATATATATATATATATATATATATATATATATATATATATATATATATATATATATATATATATATATATATATATATATATATATATATATATATATATATATATATATATATATATGTATATATAATATATATATATATATATATGTATATATATATATATATATATATATATATATATATATATATATATATATATGTATATATATATATATGTATATATATATATATATATATATATGTATATATATATATATATATATATTGTTGCGGTTCTCGGAACCACATGCATCCAACAGATAGTGCTCCCAAGACAGTTATCCCATTACTATACACACCCACAACCCTCCGGACAAAACACAGCCTGCCAAGCGCACTCGTAGCAGTAATTTCCACCCGATGGTGTTTTCCACAACACAGGATACACATCCAGCACGACGCCCACATGGCACGGAACACGTACGTACCGAGGCCGATAATAAAACGGAATCCCCACGCCATGTTGTGCGGGATGCTCGTGTGCAAGGCACAAGCGGCGTGTTCCTTTCAACCCATTTCTGGACTAATGATATCGATCGGGTTTCGCCCCACGCACACGATAGCAGAATGGGGGGGGGGGGTGTCTGGCCACATGCGTAATGGCGGATGCACGTGCACTGTATGGAACGTGCTCGAAGGCAGACCCGTGCGCCGCTCGCGACACTTTGTTATCGTATCGAGCCGGGCACGAACGGACACTTCTTACTGTCTGTTCGCCACAGCATCTAACCTTCTCGCCTTGACGGCCAGCGAAGCTGTGATCGGGTGGAGCCGTGGAGGTATGTTGCACAGATCGGGCCACAGGGCGCACATGGACGGGCGCGTTAGCCGGCGCTGGTCGGGGGCGTGCGAGACCGACCCTGCCCTCGGCCGATCATCAGGGCATGGCCCTGGGGTTCGTACAGTGCGATTCAGGGCGCGGAGTTCGGTGTGGGCGATTCGTATCATGTCGTGAGGTCGGAACAGGACATCTTTGTGGCGTAGGGTCATCTTGCTGGAAATGGAGTGTTGCGGTTTCTGGCCATCGCGGCCGGGCCGCGCATGGGGTCAGGCCCCGTCAGAGCGCCCAATTTGAGTGACGTCACCGAGTTTCAGGGTGGCCCCCGCCCCGCGCGGCCTATAAAGGTCGGAGCGGATCCTTTCATTCTCCCTCTGCTGCCCTGCCGCTCAAGCTGGACCACGACTCCACCTTCTCTTGTCATCACTGGGTTCCTCCTCCTCTTCTCCGCCCACACGACGCTGACTCCACCCTCCCAACTCAAGCCCGTCCGACACGCCCATTGTCTCGACGCGAGCTGCCCGAGGCGAGGGGCGATGCACCAGCTATCAGTGTGGGTACCGCACCATGGAGCACTCCCCCCAAATGTATTGGTGGCGTGTTCGGGTTCCGCGTATCACTTATACAAAGGTACCGAGAGACCGTAGCCTCATCTCCTCTCCTGTCTTGCCTCAATCCCTCTTCACCGGGTTGTGTGTGTGTGTGCGTGCGCATGTGTGCCTGTGCCTGTGCCTGTGCTGGTGCCTGTCTATATAAGTAAGCCTGCAGAAGATCATTATTATTATTTTCAGGTTAAGTCTGCTCTGTGTCCACTTTTATAAGTTGCTTGTTTATTTGCTGCACCACACCTCTCTCCCCTATCTCTGCACAACACACCCCGATAAATCTTGATCGTACCACATACCTTTCCTCGCCCATTGTAATAAATTATTATTAGAAATGTTCCCAGCTCGTTTTTGTCTTTTCTTCCATTGATCCAGCATGGTCCAAATCCTAGTTTAGCCGGGACTTTATTCCCAAAAATCTGTTCCTTTTAGCCGGTACGTCCTTGGCAGTGTTGCTCGGCTGCATCTGATCCGGTAAAGTGATCCGTTCCGAAAGAAAGGACTTCTTCAAGAGGATTGTTGAGAAATTAGATTGGGATGGGGGGGGGATCCAGATGATCCTTTCAGAGAGACAAAGTGAGAGTGAGATTTGTCAGGGTTTTTTATTTTTACTTTTTTTTGTATACCTTGTCGAGGCTCATATTAGAGCTAACACACAACTCACAGCAAGGGGGCATGAGACGAGGGGCGGGAGTGGAAGGGACAAAACAGTGGGGAACAGACACATTAGGTGAACTGTGGAAGGGAGAGGGATGGGGATGGGACGGGGAACATGGCGAAGAGAAGATGGACATTACAGGGACTTTCAGGAAGGAAAGCAGGGCAATTTAAGGAAGTGGGCTTGGGTGGATTATCGGGGGTAGAAAAGATCGAGGATTTGGATGGGGGAAGATAAGAGGTGGTGGTGAACAGCTGTTTTGAAAGCCTGGAGGGAAGAATGGGAAAGAATAGAGTGAGGAAGTTTATTCCAAAGGCGGGAAAAAAGAGGAATGAAAGAGTGAAGATGAGCAGTGATTCGTGATTTTGGTAGTTTTACCAGAAGGGGGTTGTTGGCGGACCTTGAGCACCCTGTGGAAATGTGGTGGGGCCAAATCGCAGAGAGAGCAGGGGGGGGCAAGGCTGGAGACGAGTCGGTAGAAGACAGAAAGACCACCGACCAACCTGCGGTGATTGAGTGAGAGGCCCAAAGACTCAGCTTCATTGCGGGAGATGCCGATGATCCTAAATGCCCTGGTTTCAACAGCGTGAAGCCTAGAAAGGTGGGAGGCAGGAAGACTAGCCCAGAGGGGAGAGCAGTACTCCTTCAGGCTATGGACAAAAGCTTTGTAAGTGGTGAGGAGCTCAAGAGGGCCGAGGAAGGACTTTGCACGACGGAGGATTCCCAGTCGGCGACTGGCTTTTGAGGCGCGTTTGGGAATGTGACTTTCCCAGGAAAGGTCATGGCAGATAGTGAGACCCAGAAGCTTGAAAGAAAAGACTTCTTCCAGAGGATTGTTGAGAAAGTGGATGGGGGGGTTTTGTAAACGGTCCTTTCGAAGAGACATAGTGAGAGTGTGAGATTTGTCCGGATTGAAACACATGTTCCACGTGTTGGACCAGTTTGTGATTTTATCCAGATCTGCAGTGAGCGAAGAAGCTGCTGCTTGCCGGTCTGAGGGATGACAGATGGTACAGCAGAGGGTGGAGTCATCGGCAAAGAGAAATAGAGGATTTTCCAGAGAGTCCGAGAGATCATTGATGAAAACCAGAAAAAGAACAGGGCCCAGAACGCTACCTGGAGGAACTCCAGCCTGGACAGGAAGAGGGGATGAAAGAACTCCATTTGGGGCCACACGTTGACTGTGACAGGAGAGGAAGTCTGCTAGCCATGAGTGGAGATGGCCTTGTTGAAAGACATGTTCCACATGTTGGACCAGCTTGTGATTTTAACCAGGTCTGCAGAGAGTGAAGAGGCCTTATGTTTAACTGATGTTGACTATGTAGTCTTTGTCCTTTTGACAGAGTCGCCAGGCTGAGGCCTCCGGATTGGCGGTGACACTTTGGTGTAGTACTATCTCCAATTGAAATCGGGGAAGTGCTCATCACACTCCTCATCCTTTGGTTTTCCTACCGATCGCATTATGTACCTTCTGGTTGAATGTTTTGCATTAGTGGGAACAATTTTCTGGGTGGCAGACAGATTGTTGCTCTGTGCAGATTATGCGTTTTTTCTTTGATTTTCTGTGCAGGAATTTATTTGATTTTTCGATCAGGTGATTTTAGAAATGGTACTCATGTTTGAAAGTTAACTTGTTGAGCAGTCTATTGCATTGGGATTTTTCTCGCCGTGAAGTCTTCCCTCAATTGAGATTGTCTACTCAATGTCAACCAGATATTTCTTCATTGCTGTGAAAGGTAAAATACTGCCACAATTTTACGTATCTCAGTTTGACAAATGAGCAGAAACTCAATATGAAACATCGTTCCTGACAAAAGATTAAATGGCTGATGTAATTTGTAGCATATAAAAGATGTGGTTCTCATATGTAAATAAAAATCAGCCATTTGTTTTAACAATAAGACAAACAAAATACAAGAAAAGTTTTTTTTTTTAGTACAGTACTATAAACATGATACAATAGTCCAAGACATACCAATGCATTATTTTTCATCCTTCAATTAATAAATAGATGCAATTCGTTAATTTTTTTTCTTACTAATTACATGTTACTTATACAACAATAAAAATATGTTTGCACTTCATGCTCTAATTTGAGTACCCCGTTCCTATAGATCATTTAAAAATGTTTCTCTAAATATAATGCAGATCAATTTATTTGCATGAGTGGAATAAACACACTTATATTATATAGTAGAATTATAACTGTGTTAGTTATAACATTGTGGATGGATTTATAATTAACGTGTACTTCTTCTTTGCCTAGTTGAAAACACCATGATTTTATGAATTGCTCAATCCCCAATTAGTTTATTAAATAGGGTTTTTTGATGTGTTGGGGACATTGTGGTGATTTAGCTTCTCCTACTTGTGTTGTGAAGCATTTTCCACTCATTGTGCTGATGTAGGTTCTCACGTTTGTTGTAATCTCAATTTGTAGGTTTCAGAAGGTACAATGAGTCCTCCCAGGACTCGAAGTATACACCTCCATTTTGGCAAAGGATCATGTTTCAAGGACTAAGTTGTGAAGTTTTGTTGTTCTCATCATATTTTTGTCCTGAGGGTTATTTTCAGGATCATCACTGAACCCCAGATAGCTTCCAATTGTAGTTTGTTTGAAGTAATATTCTCTGGTATAGTTTTTTTTAAAGATGTCAGTGAGGTTCGGCTTTAACACTCCCGTTGCTTCAACGAGCAGTGGTACAATGTCGGCACTCTTCAAATTCCAGGTTATCTTGACTTCATTTTCAGACCCTGGTACTTGGATACTGAGTCACTGGGTACTCAAATATTTCCCACTAATTGTGCTGATGTAGCTTCTCCTCCTTGTGACCGAGCACCTTTTCATCATCTATCACCATGAAAGTACCATAGCAAACAGTTTCCTCTTTTTTTTTTTTTTTGCAGTGCACTTATTTGAGCAAATTCGTTTTTGCAATGTTTACTTTTCTCTTACTTTAGTTCACCCCAATATAATTTGCTTGGAATCTGATCATCTGGGGAGCATGCACTCCAATTTCATCCGTCTTCACCGCCATCTCATGAGTCGCGTACATTTGTTGTCTTCCCTTTTTAATCGTCTTTTTGAAATCTCCTTCCTTTCTCACACCATTCGTGACACTCTGTGCAATCCTTTTACGCAAAAGTATTCACCAGCCCATATTGTGCTTGCATCCTAGTTTTATTTGCCATCTGTAATGGCCATCTTCATCTGTAATGGCTGTCTCATTGCCATGACCAATGTCCATGACAAATAAAATTCAGAGACCAGCATGATATGTCACATCTAATATGACACTGCACAACCCTTGCATGTAGCAAGCTGGCAAAAATGGTAAACATGTGAAGTAGCCAGCGGTGATTTAACAGAAATACTTGCCTTTTCACCTCTTCTTCCTGGATCGCCGAGTGTCCCAGTGTGGCCTTTATGACCCTGGTGTAGTCCATCAACAACAACAACAACAACAAAATAGTTAAACAAAACAGCGGCATTGCAAGACATAGTAAGCATAAATGTCATCACGAGTGTTTACATATGGATGTTTATTGCTCCAATGCACTTTTTTATTTGATGCGTCATTAAACTCCATCCATCTATTTCATGTGAACTTGGAGGAGGTTGAATTTGGAAAATGAAATTTAAAGGACAAGGGCAAGGTGGGTGGGTGGAATATACAAAATAAATATTATAATAGAGGAGACTGGGGAAGGGATACACTCAGAATTTGAACCCAGGAGGAGGCCTTTTGGCCCATCAAGCCTGCACTACATACACACCATATCTATGAATCAAACTTTCTCAACTTAAATTCACTGGTGTTGAGGTGGTGCAGTGAGGAGGAGAACAATGGGACAAGCATAGACATCACCACAATGTTTTATACATGTATAAAATTTGACAAAATTATATATTATTATTGTTATTATTTAAGATTCCAAAATAATTTTTATTATACCCATGTTTTTTTGAAAGAAATGGTTCTCGGTACCTATCTAACTCAAATTTAAACAAATATTGTGTTTCTGCTGCCACAACCTTTCCAGAGAGACCATTTCTTGCATTAACT
>NC_140971.1:65043830-65061330 GCF_056783735.1 Eptatretus burgeri
GAGTGACGAATCCTTAGTCTCATAATATGCTCGTTGACCGGTGTTACCTCAATTGTCATTGGAGTCAGCTTATTGGACATGGCTACAGCAACTCCTTGGGTATGGTAACCATCAGAGCGACCTGACCAATAGTTGGTGTAACCACCCGCCTTTATCTCACCGCAATCCAGTCTCCTAACCTCAAAGTCCTGCAATACCGATGTCCAAACGCTTGGGCTCAAATGATAACAGAGACAGGTGATCATCCTTTCTTCGGGATAGGACATTCCAAGCACCCACCCGAAGGGATGCCTCAGGTTAACCCAAGGAGACCGCCGTCTCGTGGACGACACCTCAGCACCACTCCGACACACTCTCCCGCAATCTGACCTGGGAATGTTACCCCGTGGTTTCCCTCCTATCATCAAAAATTTGGGGTCCCGAAAGCTTTGCCCCCAATCCCGTCATCCGGTGAGCTGCTCTGCGAAGGGAAGCTGCACAGGAGTTATTCCCACGGAGTGGGTTTTCAGATTTTTTTATGCTTCGAGAATGTTTTACGGTGGCCAGAGTTCAAATCTTGCCACCAACCTCCTAATAAGAAGTAACCCAACTGCAGGAGGACGTCCGCAGACACAGTTGGGCACTATATATGGATGGCCGTTGGCTCACGAGGAGCTCCTCCGCCCTTTGACAGGTTTTGTTTTTAATCCTGCTGGGTGTCCATATCCAAACACCCTCCTCACCAGAAAACCTGGTGGGGGAGATGGTTTAGTTGCCGACAACCAGACCATGGAACAGGTTAATACAGGTTTACATGATACCTGTAGCAAGTCATAGTTCTTACCTGGCCTGACCTGAAAATAAAAAAGCATGATGCAACTTTAAATGTTTATTTACAAAGACATAGAAAACTCAGGAATGTGAACCAAACATTTCTTGAAAGCTTATGACATGGTATTTTTATATCACTGATTGCTATTGCAGTAAGTCACTGCTAGAGTTTGTGAGAGCCCATGGTCTGAAATTGGCATTTATGCAAAATCCTTGTTATTGACATTCTTGATGTGTGCCCCTCAGTTCAGACAGGCATTGATCCTGACTCCAATGTTCTGTGAAACTTTTCTGTAGGTCTCATGTGGCACTGCCTGGAGGTCGGCTGACACCTCCTGCTTCAGATCATCCAGTGTGGCAGGGCAGTTGGGGTAGACAGAGCCCTTGGAAGCTCCCCAGAACCAGTAGTCCAGAGGGTTCTAGTCTGGGCTATGGGGTGCCCAGTCCTGAGCAGGACCCAGGGCAATGAGGCGGTTTCTGAAGAGCTGTCGCAGGACAGTGATGGTGTCACCAGCTGCATGTGGAGGTGCACCATATTGTTTCAACCAGATCATGCTAAGCTTTATTTGGGGTGACCTTTTGGGCGAGATAATTATGGAACTTTTGGAGCAGAGCCCAGTAAAACTCACCATTGTTCGTCACTGTCCTGCAGTTGTCATTCTCAAACCAGTAAGACCGTAGTTTTCCCCATCTGGCATTGAAGGCGCAGAAGCATGTGACCTTAGGCCCTTTCAGGTACCTCTCAGTGATCTCCTCAGGTGGTCCTGCTACCCTGAAAATGTTGTTGTGGTTGTTGATGGCACCGTTCAAGTGGAAATAGGCTTCATCACTGACCAGATCAGGCTGATCCAATTGGGTACCGCTCCATCCTGTCACTGAGCCAATTGCACAAATCAAGTCTCCTTCTCATGTCATCTTGACTCAGTTGATGCCTAATAGAAATGATGTATGGGAAAAATTTCAGTTCCTGAGTGAGTATATGCCAGACTGATGTTGGTTTGATGCCTCACTCCCGGGAACGCTGGCGGTGGGACTTCTTGAGACTGTCCACTGCAGAATCCTGCACGGCATCGATGTTGGCTTGGCTCTTGGTTACTGATGCTGGCCTGCCACTGTTGCCCTTGCTCTGGTTGTGCAACATGCCCTTGTGCTCAAAGTGTTTCACAATTTGTGTGTCCATCACGTGTTCAGAGGTCGTATTCCCAACAGAACCTCTTGCGGGTGTCCACATATGATTTAGTCATACAACAGAGCCACCACTTTTGTCTTCTGCTTCACTGTCAATGGCATAGCTGAGCTACGGAGCTAAAAGTGTGAGGGAACAAATACCACTATAACACCACCAAACTCTGAAAAGGAAGATGGTACAGGTCAAAAAACAAAGAAATGTGAGGAAGTCTTGTGTGTGTGTGTGTGTGTGTGTGTGTGTGTGTGTGTGTGTGTGTGTGTGTGTGTGTGTGTGTGTGTGTGTGTGTAATATATATATATATATATATATATATATATATATATATATATATATATATATATATATATATATAATGATTGCACACGTATTGATTCATTGTTTGACCCTGTGGTAGAAACTCGAATTGGACGATGCCCTTAATGTCAAAAAATGCGATGAGCATCACCTTGATCTTCGACTTCGACATCCTTACTTTCTTTGGTATTTGTGATGCCAGACGTTTCCACTGATGACTCTGCTGTTTGGTCCCAGGATCGTATTCAAATATCCACAATTCATCGCCAGTAATGACTCTCCCGAGCAGGTCTGGATCGTCCTCGAGGCGCTCGATAATGTCTTGACAGATAGTGACTCTTTGCTGTTTCTTATCCTCGGACAACAGCTTGGGGACCATCTTTGCGCACACCTTGCGCATTTCGAGATTTTCAGTGATGATGCTCCAGGCAGTGTCCTTGTGGATGAAAAGTTCCTCAGCAATCATCCGCACCTTGAGTCGATGATCTGCACGCACCATCTGCTACACACACTCGATGTTGTCCGCCATTCTGCTCATTAAGGGTCTTCCAGACCGTGGATCGTCTTCAACCTCCTCCCGTCCCTCTTTGAACCTCTTGTGCCATCCAAATGCACATGTACGTGACATCCTTTCTTCCCCGTAGACTTGCTGCAGCATTGCAAAGGATTTGGAAGGTATTTTGCCGAGCTTGGCAAGAAACTTCAGATTGACTCTGCTCACGACTCAGATGAGACTCAGATGAGACAATGTGTAAAGCATGAAATGTAAAAAAAATCACACAATGAGCGTAGTCAACCATCACCAATCATATACAGTATATTGCTGGATTGTTGTGAAAGACTGTGACGCAACCCATTCATTCAAGTTGTCTAAGTGGAGCACACAGCAGGCTCAGTCCCATTACTTTTCAGATGGCATATATATATATATATATATATACTGGGCCCGGTATATGCCCCGGTTAGAATAGGTGTGCCATATCCCTGTGTTGTAAGAGGCGACCAGGGTTGCATCAGGAAGGGCATCTGGTGTAAAAACTTGTGCCAAATCACTATGCGGATCATACGGATGATCCGCTGTGGTGACCCCTTGCAGGAGCAGCCGAAAAAGAAGAACATGTGTATATATATATATATATATATATATATATATATATATATATATATATATATATATATATATATATATATATATATATATATATATATATATATATATATATATATATATATATATATATATATATATATATATATATGAGCCTGGTGTTGGCGCAGTGGTTAGGGCAGCGGCTTGGGATCCAAGAGGTCCTGAGTTCAAGCCCCGTTGGGCCACTGAATTAATACACCAGGGGGTTGACTCAGCCTGTCATCCTTCCGAGGTCGGTGAAATGAGTACCAGTATACTGGGCCGGTGTATACCCCGGTTAAAATAGGTGTACCTTATCCCTGTGTCGTAAGAGGCGACCAGGGTTGTGTCAGGAAGGGCATCCGGCGTAAAACATGTGCCAAATCTATATATATGTGATATATATATATATATATGTGATATATATATATATATATATATATATATATATATATATATATATATATATATATCTTCTTCTTCTTCTTCTTTCGGCTGCTCCCGTTAGGGGTCGCCACAGCGGATCATCCGTATGATCCGCATCGTGATTTGGCACATGTTTTACACCGGATGCCCTTCCTGACGCAACCCTGGTCACCTCTTACGACACAGGGATATATATATATATATATATATATATATATATATATATATATATATATATATATATATATATATATATATATATATATATATATATATATACATATATATATATATATATATATATATATATATATATATGAGGCGTTGCAAGGAGGAGTGATGCAAGAGACACATCGGCCATTTTGGAGTTAATGCCATACAGCATTATTTTAACCCTTACTAGTCCAGGCAATCAAGCCCATTTTTTCACTTGATCGGGAACAAATTGCAACAGAATTTTTTTTTAGCACATTGCATTTCTCTGAGGTCCCCAGAACACCATACTAAAAGTCCTAATAAATCCCTGTTGCGGAAATACGTCTCATTTGCATAAATCCAATATGGTGGCCAATTATCAATATTGTGCCATATCTTTGCTCACAGATGACATATTTGAGTGATTTCAACTTCTAGAATGGGTATTTTGTATACAAGGATGCATTTAGCATATTTCTAAACTTCCCTGGAACAAAATCTCATTTGCATAAATTCAATGTGGCTGCCAAATATCAATATCTTGCCAGATCTTTGCTCTCAGATGATGTATTTTAGTGATTTAAATTTCTATAATGAGATCTTTGGATCCAAGGATGCATTTGTAATACTTGAAAATTTCATTGGATGCATCTCGGACACACGCTAAATGCAAAGTCTGCATATGTATACTTGCAAATGATGCTTAATCTGCCAGAAAGTCATCCAGATGTCCATCAGCAATTTGAGAAAGGATACCATGTGGTGAGGCGCAGTGATAGGTACTGGGCAGGACTATCCACGGATCTCACAATTGAGCAAGTGCTGATGAGAAGTATAAAGACACATGGACCCTGACAAGAGGACAAGGAATGACAGAAACTCAGCGTTTGGTGTGGGTCCTTTCCATGCTAGCATGTGCAAATATCAACGAGGCCATGCAGAAGCTCAGTGGCATCTCATTTGAAACCAGTGACCAGCACAAAGACCTGTCAAAAGCTAGACAAGCTAGAGATGTCAATGACACCCTTGATCTTATCAGCTATCTCAGGGAGAGAGATCTATTCGCACGGAATCCGTCCTTGTTTAACATTGCAAATGGCATGACAGCCCAGGAAGGAGTCAACGTTGAAAGATCAAGAACAGTTGGAGAAAAGATTCTAGCATCCATGGTGATCTTCTGGAAATGTGATCGAGCAGTGACACTTAATTCAAGATCAACTGTCAAGATCAAAGGAGAACCTGTGAAGGTAGATCCACATTTGATCTTCCAGAGATTGGTAACCATTGGGGAGCGCTGTGAAGATCTGCAGTCACTCTTCAAATATGAACTGTGTAATTACCCCCCAGCATTGTTTGAATCTTCCTTCCTTCCCCTGCAGGCCAATAAGGCTGTCCTTGCCAATGTTCTCTGGAAGACCATGCAAGGGGAGCAACGAGAACCAATTGGAAATGTCCAGTATATTCTCGATGGTGCTGCGCTACTTCATCGTCTTCCATGGCCAAGAGGTTCCACATATGAGCGTGTCAGTCAGCTTTATGTCACATATGTTATACATAAAAATGGGGCTGCTACCATTGTCTTTGATGGATACCAAGATGGTCCAACAACAAAAGATGCCACGCACATGAGAAGGACAGGGGCTTGTTCAGGCATGACAGTAAACTTCACTGGTGGAATGGTTATACAGTCCAAGAAGGAGGAATTCTTGAAAAATGTGACAAACAAACAGCGATTTATTGTTTATCTTAGTGACAAACTAGATAGGGTTGGGTGTAATATAGATCATGCAAAGCTGTTGTTGTCTCATTGTGCTCATTGTCCAATCAGCTGTTGCATCTGCTAGAATCAAAGACACTGTCCTGATAGGGGATGACACGGACTTGCTCATCCTCCTACTGCATCATGCTGAACTGGATGCACATGACTTGTTCCTGGCACCAGAGCCCAGGCAATCAGCAAAAAAGACCACGATATGGTGCATAAAGCAGTCTAAGGAATTTCTTGGTCCTGATGTTTGTGACCATGTGTTATTTATCCATGCAATCTTTGGCTGCGATACAACTTCTCACCTGTTTGGATTGGGAAAGGGTTTAGCAGTAAGGAAGATCAAGAGTGTTGCCCTGTTCCATCAGCAAGCTAAGATGTTCAGCCAAGAAGGACATGTGGCAAAACAGGACATTATTGCAGCAGGAGAAAAAGCACTTGTGTCATTATATGGTGGTGCCAAAGAACAAGGACTGGACACTTTACGATACAGGCGATTTTGAGAGAAGGTTTCCAAGAGCACATCTCATGTAGAACCTCAAACTCTACCGTCAACCTCAGCAGCTGCAAAGTATCACAGCCTCCGTGTATATTATCAGATGATGGAGTGGAAAGGAAGAAGCATCAATATGAAGCCAGAAGAGTGGGGATGGCACATGGTGGATGGACAATGTTTGCCAATACAAACTGACCAGCTTGCAGCCCCATCAAAACTACTGGATGTCATCTGCTGTAACTCTAAAACAGACTGTGATACAAAGAGGTGCACATGCAGAAAGTATAGTCTGCATTGCAGTGCTGTTTGTGGAGAATGCCGTGGGACAAGTTGTGCCAACTCCCAGATTTCACTGATGACTATAATGATGACCTCGATGGGCATCTCCAGTAGGGTATTGATATGCCTGCAATGAAACATGAGCCAAAGAAGTGACTGTCATAAATTTGATCACAAAATATCAATATTTGGTGGCCATATTGGATTTTATTAAATTCATCCATCATTTCATTTAAACCCATCCAATCAAAATATTAAACTATCCCAAATTTAGCCTTTGATCCCCTCAAATATTCTAGAAATATAAACCGCTCAAACCTGTTGTCTGAGGGTAAATATATGGCAAAATATTGATATTTGGCAGCCATATTGGATTTATGCAAATTTTTGCAAACTGTATGTATATATATATATATATATATATATATATATATATATATATATATATATATATATATATATATCTACATAAGAGATAGCTCCAGTGAACTATACCACTGAGGTTGTTTGTATTGATCAAATTATCCCGAAAAGAACTTGACTGAATCGGGAATTCATTTTTTAATAATTTTTTTCGTTGCCCGATTTGAACGAAACTTGATACTGCACACCGCCGCAGAATGGTAAGTAAGGTGGCCCTAAAATTTTTTGGCTATCGTGTACCATTTTGGCTGTATTTCGGGAACATACATACATACATACAAAATTAGAGTTTTAGTAATGTATAGATGTAAAATGTCACTTCGAGTGAAAAATTCAGGTCGGTTTTTGGTTCACCATTCAAGATGAATGAGCCGTTAGCATTGGATCAAAACCTAATGCTCGATGAATGCAGTTATGTCAGCCAACATACGATGTGTGTGATTCTTAAAAGGATGAGTTTATTCAAGTTGAGCAGAATTATTTTGCATTTAATTTTTTATTTATTTATTATCATCACATTGTACTTGAAGCCTCCAATGACGAGTTCTTCAGTTTAAATGAGAAGCCTGGTGTTGGCTTAGTGGTTATGTTGGTGGCTTGGGATCCTAGGGTCCTGAGTTAAAATACACCAGGAGGTTGACTCAGCCTGTCATCCTTCCGAGGTCGGCAAAATGAGCACCAGTGTACTGGTAAGGGGGACACTGCATCAGCAGCATAGCCGCGTCCCAACCGATGATGCAACCAGCAGCCACAGGCTGCACTAGAGGGAGAGGGAGAGGGAGAGGGAGATTAAATGAGGCTCCAAGTCAAACAAAAATTGTATTCTGATCCTATACTTCGCCGGAGCAATATATTGCATTATTTTACACAGTGAAAAAATCAGCCAACCAGTGTTGATGCTGTGCCATGTTTCAGGCTTTCTCTTTTGGCCAACAACCTTCATTCGATGAGTGGAGAGTTATGATCGCTGGGGATCATCCTTGACTTTGCGACTGTGTCGTGTCATTTTGATAATTATTTTTTAACATCATATGGGTCATGGAGCATTTGGAGCCCGGGCTTAACAGCTCTTTTTTGCAACTACCTTTTAGAGTGAGATGGAACTTAAAGTTGTATTCATGGGTATGGGCACCACTTTTCCATCTGTATTCATGAAGTGAAGGGAACAGTCATTTCACCCTCCCAAATCATATGAGGTCACTGCAAGTTACAAGAATATTTGCCTTCTGCTATAGGTGTAGGGAAGCTGGCTCTTTATCTGCATGGAATCTTAACATGGTATTCATCATACAGCTTCCCAGATCTGCTGAGTTCCTCATGCCAAACCCCATGTTACAAGAAGAGGTAAGAGTTTTCCATCTTGCTGATTTGAACTTCCAGTTCTCCTCCTTTGACTTGTGTGTTTCCTTGTCTGTCCCTGCACTAGATTTATTTTTCTTCTCTTGTTCCCTCTCTTTGTGTGTTGAATTGCTGTCTCTGTGCCGAATAACTCTAGGTTTACCCCCAAAGCGCCGTGATGTATATCAGGTCCGATACACGTGGAAGTTTGGCCCGGATACTTTGGCAACCCTGATATGCTTAAAAGATGCTCCAAATTGTGCAACAACAAGAATCGGTGACTTGGTGGTCACAGATCATGTGCTCCCCCCTCAACAACTAAAAGGAAGGAGGAGTGTGCGTGACCTTTACTGACTTATAGCAGAACAATTTGACCATTTGTGTGAAATTTGTGATTGTGTGTGAATAATCGCTCCTTTACCAACATTCCCTATCAAACCATTGGTGATTCAATGGGTGTACTTTGGTTCCAAGGTGCAATACTTTTTTGTGCTTGGGTTGTTTTTCTTGCAAAAACCATGATATCGTTTTTTTCCTTTTAAATGCCTGCTCTGGTATCACAAAAGATTTTCTTCTTGTAAATAAAAATAACAATTTTACTTACCCGAGGACCTGGAAGCCCAGGTTGTCCTGGAAGACCATGTGGACCAGTTTCACCCTGAACCAGAAAAAAAGACAGACAGAAGGCCAAACATTACAACATCATCTCGACATCAATATCCCCAATATGCGAGTGGAATAATGCAGAAAACAAATTTACAACCTCCATAGTTTCATAAGAAGGATGAGTGATAGGATTGCACAGATGGCACAGAGCACTTTCCTTTGAGCTGTCTAATCTCAGGTTGATTCCTGACCCGACTACAAACTGCTCGATTGGTGCTTCCCAAGCAGGGAGTTGCATCACAACGTGTCATCCCTTGCAGTGATGTGAACCTGGGCATGTCCTGTCTGTTAACATTAACTGGAGGATGTTAAAAGATCTAATGGTGTCTTTCTTTCTTTTTTTTTTGTATATATTATCAAGGCTTGTGGATGAGTTGGAACACAGAACAGATCAGGACGTACCAGAACAAAAAGAACAGCAGAAAGAGGGGAGGGGCACCAACAGCAGGGTTGAGCGACAAAATAGAGGTGGACTTTGAGAAATAAGGGATGTAGGGAAGAATGATGGCAAAAGGAGGACATAAGGGATGAACAAGATGGATAAAGCCCAAACTCTCAAGCACATATGTAGAAGGAAAAATTAAAAATGTGGAAAGAGGTGAGCTTGGAGAGGGGTTAGAAAGTACCATGGTTGTGAGTGGGGATGACCTGAGATGGTGGTGAACGGAAGTGTTGAATCCCTGAAGTGAAGAATGAGATTGAAGAGAATGTGCAAGTTGATGCCCAGGTGTGAAAAAAGAGAAACAAATGAGTGGAGGTGAGCAGTGATTATGGATTTTGAAAGGTTAACAAGAAAAGGATTACTAGAAAACTGCATGTGCCCACCAGAAAACTCGGGAGGCACAGATGCAAGTGAGTACTGAGAGTGCAAGACCAGAAAGGAGACAGCAGAAGATAGGGAGACCACCAAGAGCTCTGTAATATGAAAGTGATATGCCCAGATACTCAGCTTCATTGTTTGAGCTTATAATAATCTTGAAGGTCTTAGTTTCAACAGCATCAAGCTTAGCAAGGTGTGAGACAGGGGCACGAGCCCAAAGGGAAAAACAGTACTCCATCAAACTTCTTCAAGATGATTGTTAAGGAAATGGATGTGAGGGTAGAGTAAGCAAAGCCATCAACAAATTCCAAATTCCTGTTTTAACTTACAGAGGGCACTGCATCAAGGGCACAGCTGCACCCACATAAAATTATGCAACCCAGTAACCACAGCCATGTGCTGCATAGACAGAAGAAGAACTGGTGGACCCACTGAAGATTCCACGTTGTCATTCGCAAAGACTAAGAGATTGTCTCCGACATCAACCCAGTGATGATGCAATCAGTGGGCTGAATTCATAATTAAATCACAAGGATCCGATCAGAAGGATATTTGGTTTATCCCATTGTTGTAAATGAACAATTGTTTCACCATGATCTGCACAATACTGTGCAATAATAAACCCAGATAGCAGATACCGAAGTCCGTATTGTTTTACAATACCTGGGGTCCTGCTTCTCCAACCACTCCTGGATGACCGGTTAGTCCTGGTAAACCCTGCAAAGGCATTGGAATAGTCACCATATAGACTTAGCAACATAATCTAAACGGGAATTCCAAGAAGTTTATCCACTACGGAAAATCAAATACTTACTCGAGGACCAAACTCACTCCTTCCCTGAAAAACAAAGATGGTGGAATTGAAAGTTATTACAAGCACCGGTAATTGAAAGGCTTTGACTAAATAGTATTACGTGTGTGTGTGTGTGTGTGTGTGTGTGTGTGTGTGTGTGTGTGTGTGTGTGTGTGTGTGTGTGTGTGTGTGTGTGTGTGTGTGTGTGTGTGTGTGTGTGTGTCGTTGCTTGTTATCTCCATTTGCGGGTTTAATGAGATGGAACGAAGTCCTCCCAGGACTCAAAGTATCCACCTCCGCTTCAGTAAGGGATCACATTCATGGAAAGAGCTGTTCAACTTTGTTGTTCTCAGAGTTTTGTCCCGAGGGCTCTTTTCAGAATCGTCACCAAACCCTGGACTCCCTCCTATTACAATTCGGTTTTGGTGATATTCGTGGGGATTTTTTTTAAAATCTCAGTTAGGTTCTTCTTTATTATTCTTGTTGCTCCAATTATCACTAATGGTGCAATTTCGACACTCTACATCTTCCAAAATCTCTTGATCTCATTTTTGAGCTCCTGATATTTGGTCATTTTCTTGATTTTTACATTATTTTAGTGAAAATCGCTGGGTCCTGATCTCTCAATAAGCAATGCTGTCTTTTCCTTTTTGTTCCTGATAACAATGTCCAGTCACAAGGCTTTGTTTTCTGTGTTCACGCTCGATGGTATCGTCAGGTCGTACGTGACCATGACGTCCCTATTTTCAATTATCGCCCTTGGTTCGTGTTTCCATGAGTTTTCTTGAACTGTGATGTTGAATTTTTTTGCAGATATGCCAATGAATCACCTTGCATACTTTGTTGTGCCGATGTGTATAAAGTTGTTCTGATAATTGCTTTTTGCATCCCAAAAGCAGGTATCTAGTACTTTCTGTTTCTGTTTTGTAGAACCTACACTTGTCCATCTGGCTCAATCCCACCATATTTGTAAATCCATTGGTGTAGTGTCCTTGATATTGGGCATTTATTATTATTCCTTCTCTGTCCCAGTTGAGCTAACCTTTTCTTAGCCATTCCAATGAGCCTTCTTTGTCGATCCCAACTCGGTCCAATTACTTTTTGCATTTTCCTGCTCTTTTGTCATTCTCTCAGTTGTTGGTGTATATCTGTTGATGTTTCTTTACATGCACACAAAATGGTCCAGAACTAATTCATTAGAGAGCTTTACAATTTTGCACGAATGTTGTTTCAAAATTATCGATAAATTTTTGAATCCACTATTGCTGTTTGATGACCATGAACACAAACAAGCACATTGTGGGAATGTGAGTTGCACAGACATTTCAAAAGGGTCTCACTGGTTCTCCAATGGGACCGGAAGGTCCTTCTTCGCCCTGTGTAAGGAAGGAGGGAGCGGAGGTGGGGAGGGGGGTGGTGAGTATCTGTGATCTAGTGCAGTGTGCAATAAATTAATTCAGACAACAAAATGTGCATTCAGACCATTTTTTGATCACATCGGTTAGTAGTTGCTAGTCATTGAGCAATCTCATCTCAGTTTTTATCCCTGATGAGATAAATGAGAGGTATAAATTTATATTGTTGTGCAGTGCCAGCAGGGAGTGTTGCATTTCAGAACACACCATCTAGCATGGGGAATTTGAAATCTGAGGTCCCATTTGTATTTTTTGTTGTGGAAACTAATGATCACGATGTATCTTTTGATAAGGGAAAGCAATCGTGTACAGGTACTTTGGCAACAATCCTTGCTTGGGGGGGTTAGCTGTATAATTGGCACTGCCTATCAGAAGTGATAGCGCTAACCCTAACAGCTTGGTATGATGGGTCAAATGTCTTCTACTGCGCCTACATTTCATTTTATTTGTTTCTCTAAACTGTAACATCAGTGTCATTAAAACACCAAATATCTTTGCACAGAAAGAACTGAATATTTTGTTGAAAAGGTGGTTTTGTGCTGTAACCATTTGGTACAATGTTGTATCGATATGTACAGTGCTGTGCAAAGGTTTGGGTTCTTCCAATGATATTCATACTTTCGGGTAAATTCATCAAATTTTCACTGATAACTTTCATATGTGTTTATTTTTCTAAATTAACAACCTTTATAAATGTGGGTTAAACAAACTGCTGAAGTAACGAACAAGAACAGTGTCATTTTCTAGCACCTGTCAATACTTTGTGTTTCCCCCTTTGCCTACTTGAGTACGATTACTCTTTTACTCATGCTTCCTGTATACAACTGAAACACTCTTACAGGAATATTGTGCCAATATCCCACAGTGCCTTAACCATTTTGTAACGTTAGTTGTGTTCATCTTCGTCTTCTCTATTTCCAGATAATCCCATGTGGTCTTCATGAGACTTACGTCCAGCCTCTGGGGTGACCTAGTCCTGGCGCTGGGGGGAGTTCGTGTCCATCACTCTTCTACGGCGTTACCTTGGATTTTCTTGTTCTATATACTAAGACCTTCAAGAAAAGTTTGGGTAACACTTCCAGACCAAGTACGTTTTCTCTACAGCCCCGGCCAAACATTTACGGTTTCGCCCGTAGTTTTCCAAATTGACGATATCAGAGTTCCTGGGAAAATGTCATAATCCCGCACACGGAAATGGTTTATTAATCTCCACCATCGAAGATCGGAGGTTACTGTTTTCACCCCTTTCTGTTTGTTTGTTTGTGAACAGTATTACGGATTTCGACGAAACTTGGTGGGGGGATTCGGTATGGTCCAAGGATCATGCCATTAGATTTTGGACTTGGTCCAAAATTCAATATGCCCGCTATGGCGGCCATTTTGAAAAAATATTTGATTTTTTTTTTTTTGCATTTCTACATGTTTTAAGTGATTTCCAACCTCCCCTCCCCCAAAAAAAATTGTTAGAGAAAAAAAATTTTGCACCTTTTTTTTTCAACAAAATTTCGATTTTTTTTTTTTTTTGCATTTCTACATGTTATAAGTGATTTCCAACAAAAAACATGCCAAAATTATAATTGCGGCTGATTTTTGGAACTTCAGGTGGATATACCCACGTAAAATCAATTTCTGACTCAAGGAATCTAGTTATGACGAATGAATTGAGTATGTAAAAGTTAAAAGTAAAAGGGAAAGTTGCAAACTATAACTCTGTGAGCACTGTTGATGTCAAATTGAATGAATAGGATATCAGGTTCACTTGAGTGACCAAGCAATATTGGCGGTGGAGGTTTTGCACTCTACCGAGTGCTCCCCCTCTAGTTTTGCTCTGGTTTGATTTTTGGAGTGCATTTAACTAATTTCTATTGCGATTTGTTACACTAAATGCACAAAATATCCAGAAATTGCCATATTTTAGATAATTGTTTATGAAATCACTTCCGGTTTCAACCATACCATATTATACCGGGGTACTATTACCAGATATCGCCCTCAAATGCCACCAATAAATATTATAACAACCTTGCAAGGTTGTTTGCAATCACTTTCTAAAGGAATTTAGGAATACAAACATGAGGAATTCATCTATAACTGTTAGTTTCGTATGAGTAGTAGCTTTAAACACACTACATTACCCCCTAATGTTTGTGGATTAAGCTGGTTGATGATATTCATCTCTTTCAATAAATTACAATGACTGGTTTAGCTCTGATCTGATTGTAGGCGTATATGCGATAGCTTGCTGGTATTATACATTGAGAAAAACATTAAGATGTTTATAAATGACACAATTTATTCAAAACGTTCATGAATGTCACTTCCAATATGAAACATACTCGAAATTGCAGGAGTTACCATCATTATTTAAATATACCGAGAAATCTGCAGTTGTAGAATCATTCAATATTCTAAAACAGTTGTTTAAACCAAGCAAAGTACTACATATATCATATATTGAACACTGATGCTTAAATGTAAGACAATGTAATAACAAGAATTACTATCATATGCGAGCATAGTTCTCATGAGAGAGCATCAAAGGACGAAACTTAAATATCCCGTGAAATGGGCCGTTGTAGAATCATACAATATTCTAAAAAGTTGTTTAAAACAAGCAAAGTACGACATATAGTACATGTATCATATTTGAACACTGATGCTTAAATGTAAGACAATGTAATAACAAGAATTGTTATCATATGCAAGCATAGTTCTCACGAGAGAGCAACAAAGGACGAAACTTAAATATCCCGTGAAATGGGCCGTTGTAGAATCATACAATATTCTAAAAAGTTGTTTAAAACAAGCAAAGTACTACATATAGTACATGTATCATATATTTAACAATGATGCTTAAATGTAAAACAATGTAATAACAAGAATTGTTATCGTATGCGATCATAGTTCAAACGAGAGAGCAACAAAGGACGAAACTTAAATATCCCGTGAAATGAGCAGTTGTAGAATCATACAATATAATATTCTACAAAAACTGCTTAAGACAAGCAAAGTACTACATATACATATATTGAACTCTGATGATTAGATGTAAGTCAATGTGATGACAAAACTTGGTATCATATGCGAGCATAGTTCTCACAAGAGAGCAAGAAAGGAAGACATTTCTATCATCGCCTAATCAGTACTACAAATTACAATTTGATAAAAGGAGTAGTGATAAACAGGTAATAACCATAATTTACCGAATAATTCCATTTCAAACAAAATGGGGAATTTCAATTTTCAGCAATTTCAACAAATGAATTTTACTGAGTGATAACGAATAGTACCCGGTGGTTACTAAAATTGTATAGCCATAAATGGTAGACTAATTTCTTCATATAAATGGGAATTATAATTCTCGACAATCTTAAGCAGTGCTTTTATGCTGCAAATTAGCCTACCTTAAACAATGGGATTTTTGCAGGCATTTGGTGAGGTTTTCTTACAGCGACAGAACTTCCCACACTTAACCCCAGACATCCGGCATGGACATGTTGATTTGGCGCACTTTTGGCAAGTACAGGAGACAGAACAGCGGAAATCGAGATTTTTCCAAGAACTTGCAGGCATGAGATGACCCTGATCATACACATATCCATAATCTTCAGGCTTCAGAGACTGTTTCATGATCCAGATGGTTCTCCAGGGTGTGCATGATGGTATAAGTGGCATAAAACCCACACTGAATGTGAGGATGTAGGCCCTGGCTAGTCGGTGGTAGGTTGTACAGAGAGATGTTTTTGCTGCAGTGAAAGATCTCTGCTCTAAGGGTGATGAAATCGTCAGCGTCGCTTCCTCTTCTCAGCACTTTCACCAGATATCGTTCAGCATTGGGAGTTACAGCAGCCGATAGGAATGGGGATGTGGCGAAATGCTTGAGGAATCTCTCGGGATCCGGTTTTAGTGCAGCCTTCTTGGTACCAACTTTGCTGGTGATGTCACATCCTGTAAGGATGTCACATCCTGCACATAACTGTTGTCTCAGGTTCTGGAAAAGTGTATGAAGTGGCACATATCGAGTTGTATCCCCCAGACCAGCTCGAACCCATAACTCCTCCAGGTTGTGTTACAGAAACACTTGCATGTGATACAACAGAGCAACAACGATGTCGGTGTCATTGGAGACCACAACACACACGCTGTATCCGGAGTCCAGAGCATCAAGAATATGGATAGGGATGTGAAGATCAGCTTCCTCAAATGTTGACTGGAGATGATCTAAAACAGCCTCTGTGCCCTCATGAACCTTGATGCAATGCCAGTCCTCGTCCTCTCTCGTCACTTGGCCGACCACAGTGGGGTAATGTCGAACAACTCGAGACGCATTTTCACGAACATTAGAATAGATCAGCTTTTCTAGTTGAATCTTGTTACCATTTGAAGGCCAAAGGGTTGCCATTTCTTTTGGCAGAGGTGTGCCTGGCTCGACGCAGCTGAGCTCGATTGGTGCAGTGTCAGTACGCCGAATTCTCTCACTGACCTTAACTGAGCCGTCTTCAGAGTACATATCGAAAACATAGTCACATCGCCCAAACTCATGGTATATATCTGTAAATGTTGAAAAGGCCATAATGAATTCTTGGAAAGTTGCCAGTCTGGTTAATCGAACTTTGCGAACATTAGCCATAACGTCTATAATGAAGTTTGAGTTTCTCTGATGCTTGTATCCGTAGTCGTCAGGTTTTAGGGAAGTCTCCAATTCTTTGAGAAGTTGGCTTTTATCAGGCTTGGTCATCAGTCCCTCCTTGTCAAAAAGAAGTGGGGAGGGTACAACATCGTAAAGTAGTAAAGTTTCTGTAGTGAGTCCACGGTCATGGGCGATCTCGATGTTTTTGTCAGCTATGTTGAGCTCCTTGATTGTCTTTTTGATAGTCTTCTGTGGCTTACTACGGATCGTTTTCATGGATTTGGGATTAGAACGATGGATTACTGCACTCAGTCTGGTAGTTTTGTCGATAAATCGCTCTTGCCTAAACATGATATATTTCGCCTTTCTCTTTGAGATGCAGTTCATCGTGTCCTCGCGAATATCATCTGTCATAATCTCTCTGGTGACAAAATTGTGAAGAAGGGCTAAAATAGAGCAACTTCTTGTTATTGTAATGCATTTAGGGTAACAACTTGCAATAGAAATTAGTTAATTGCACTCCAAATATCAAGCCAGAGCAAAATAAACCACTTGTGTGTGCCGGATAATGATATTTTCCAAAGAACTCCGATATCGTCAATTTCGAAAACTACAGGCGTAACCGTAAATGTTTGGCCGGGGCTGTAGAGAAAACGTACTTGGTCTGGAAGTGTTACCCAGACTTTTCTTGAAGGTCTTAGTATATAGAACAAGAAAATCCAAGGCAACGCCGTAGAAGAGTAATGGACACTAACTCCCCCCCAGAGCCGAGACTAACCATTCCAGCACTTGGTGCACACCAGCTGTAACCTTGTTCTCCAAATACTGTTTT
>NC_140971.1:65063830-65108830 GCF_056783735.1 Eptatretus burgeri
GGGATGAAGGAGGTGCGAGGAGAGAATGTTGAGAGAGAGAGGGGTGGGTGAGGAAAAGGGGGGGGAGGGCAAGGAAGGGAGGGAGGGGAGATCAATGCCTCACAACATGTTGCTGTACACTCTGGGAGGGGGATGTGAGGAGGGGATGGGAATAAGAGAAAGAGAGAGGGAGGGGAGAGAGAGGAGGGGAGTGAGAGAGAGAAAGCGAGAGGGATAAATAAATAGAGAGAGAGGAAGAGAGGGAGGGATGGGGGAGAGGGAGAGGGGGAGGGAGAGGAGAGAGAGGGAGGGATGGAGGGGGAGAGAGGAGAAGAGCAAGGAAGTGGGGGAATGCAAGGAAGGAGGGAAGAGAGAGGAAGGAGTGGGGGGGGGAGAGCGATGCCTCATCACACATTGCTATACACTCCAGGAGGGAGGGGTGTGAAGAGGGGTGGGAGTGAAAGAAAAAGAGCGAGAAATGGAGGAAGGGAGGGAGGAGCAAGGAAGGGGGAGGAGGGAGGGCGACGCCCAAAAATTGAGTGGAAATTTTTCAGAGTCAATGAAATAAAATATTATTTAAAAATTATGCAGTTCTCTCTTGAACTCATGGTTCTCTTATCCAGTTACTCTACTCAATCTAATCCCCCTGTTATGTTAATCGTTCTTTTAATTCGCTCTTTAATTTAATTTACTTTGCCTTCTCCAACTCCGAAGATTTCCCCCACGGATAATCATTAGTTATGAGTTATAAGAATCTTAATTTTTTCTCAGATGCTTAGTTTTAAGAATCATTAATTTTTTTTTTTTTAATTCTCAGACTTCACTCCAGATTTCAACAATTAATTAGTCAACATGCACGGATCATCAAATCTAAAGACAAGTTTTGATTATATACTTTAATTAGGACATGATAGTACATCGGGGTTCCAAGGCAAGGCATTTTTGACCAGGCCGAAACAAAATGGTGGCTTTAGACCCCAGCGAGGGAGAGTGGGCTGACCAAGGTTAAGCCTGTTTTTGTTTTTTCATGATGAACACCCCGTTAATTATCTTCAAAAGGGGTGTTTAAATTTACCCAAATACCCAGTTTTCATTCATGCCCTTCCTTGGAATTTCCTTAGTATGCAAGTTTTGGACCGCCAGGGTTCATGTTTTTGGAGTTATGGAGGAGACAGACACACACACACAGACACACACAGAGACACACACCCACAGACAGAGACACACACACAGGCACACACACACAGGCACACACACAGGCACACACACACAGACACACACACAGACACACAGACACACACACAGACACACACACAGACACACACACAGACACACACACAGACACACACGCACAGACACACACGCACACAGACACACACAGACACACACACACAGACACACACACAGACACACACACACAGACACACACACACACACACACACAGACACACATCCACACAGACACACAGACACACAGACACACACATGCAGGCACACACACAGACACACGCACAGACACACAGACACAGACACACACAGACACACACAGACACACAGACACAGACACACACAGACACAGACACAGACACACACAGACACAGACACACACACAGACACACAGACACAGACACACACTACTTATTATTAAAGATACTATACTTAAAGGTAACTATGATATTAATTGACTTTCACAGAAATTTGAATTATCGTCTACCTATATTATATATTGCATACTTCTAACTTCCCACAAATGTTTAATTTAATGGGAAATGAGGGAATCAAACCAAAATCAGTAGTAGCAATTAAACACGACTTTACCCACTCCACCACTGACTCGCTATGTGTTACCAAGGTGTAGCATAATAACCATGGGGGCAGCACCACTTTAATGTGACGTATTGTTGTGCAATTTGATATAGAATGGCAGAACAATACTATCATACACAGCAGTGTAACATAATATACTGTGTATAGAGTGTGGTGGAGTACAGTATAATATGCATGACAGTAGTACTTGTAATACAGTACCTTGCAACATCCAAGCAACCATTTATCATGACTTGTTAGTTCGATTGCAATTTCTTGGTGAACAACAATGATCCATTGACACATATGGTACACAAGGAAGAGAGCCGAGGAGATTTGAATTAAGCGGGGGGTGGGGGGAGTGAGGGGAAAAAGACGTGTTAGGGATGGTGGGCAAAAAGGTGAAGTGTTAGGAGAATTTAAGGGAGATTTATTTGGAAAGGGCACAAATTGCACCATTTTACATACATAATAAATGGATATGACACATTTATGTTGTGACTTATTCGGCATCATTTAAATGTACAGTGTATTATTGTATATTATTATCACAAGTACTGGTGAACAAGAATCATATGAAAGGTTACCTTTGGTCCAGGAAGTCCAGGGACATTAATTGGACCTGGAGAACCCATCAAACCCTAAATGGAAATAGAGGTAACAGGTGTCAATGGGAAGCCAGTAAGATCAAGGTGCAGCCAACATAGGTCTAGTAAATTTAAAAGGTCTCACATCGACTCCTGGAAATCCAGACAATCCAGAAGGTCCATCAGGCCCAGGATCTCCAGCTTCACCTTTGATACCCTGTGGAGACACAATATGATCACTGTGCTGTCTGTACATTGCAATTGTCACATTGTATGTCGAAAACAAACCAACTTTACACTTTTGCTGTACACTTTTGTTCCTGCCATCAAGTACATGAGCCATTCGAGCAACTCCTTATGTGTCTGTGGGCGTGGCCACGTAAGGGCTTATAAACTCAGGAATTCAAGCAAACCTTTACATCAATGGTGGAAAATGCTCTTCTCTCACCAGATACCATCCAAGTACGATGATTCATATGGAAGAAATTAATTAATAACATAAAAATACAAATGCTATAAAATAGTGAAAAAGACAAAAATGCGGACTGGTTGACGTCTTCAAACAAATGTGGTAAGGTGGCTTGGAGTTGGATCGAAACTATACCTGCACACCTGGAAGGCCTGATGGTCCCGGTTTCCCCTGAAACAAACAGGTGCAGCAATAAAATACATGGTGAATCGTGAAGCATTTGTAAGATACTTGTTGGTAATAGAAATGCAGATAACGTGGGAGTTCTCACGCACACTCACATCGACTCCATCAATGCCTTGCACACCAGTAGGCCCAGGGGATCCTTGGATTCTCTGGCCCTAAGGGTGTGAAACACACGAAGCTAATGTCAGAGTGTGAACAGCATGGACTGGTCGCTGATATTTTCCACGGGTAGATCTAACAACAGCAGGTATGGTATTGACTTAAAACCAATTTTTGTGTGGTTTGAATGTATTAAGGCGGCTTTCATGAGCCTGAATGATATAAGCATATACAGTGCACCCAACTCACCATTCATAGCATCTCGTGAGGCAGTCATGGCAGTTACAGATGAGGAAGAGTGCTTTTTAATGATGCAAAGTTGCAAATTTTTGAATTAGACAATTTTACCAACCCCATGGTCTGCTTTACTCAACAGATACCGTTGAATCTGTGAACATTCATATTGAAAAACGGACAGCCAACTTCATCTCCACTCCAAAGGATGGCGTGCTCCGTGATGCAACACCACCTGGTGGCACTGCATCAGTCTGGAGTTTGTATTTTGATCCGATTATAAATTTAACAATCGAACCCAAGACCAGACAGTGAGCCGAGCACAATGCAAACTGATTGATCCCATCATCGCCACTCGCCATACCTTCCACAGGTAAGAACTAGCTCGTTTCAGCAATAAGTTAATATGAGGTTCAGGTAAACGTAGAATATTGCCGATATGATTGAAAAGTCACTTTATACAGATTGTTTGTGAAATGTAGGAAATATTCCTTTGTCCTTGTTCCATCTAATGCGCATTATAGGTTACCAATAAGCCATCAGTTTTTAAGCAAGCATTTCACGCACCATATTAAGTTGTGTATTTATGGACAATCGATATTGATCCATCGATTACCTGGGCGTGCTCACACACAGTGCGAATCTTTATATAAAAGCGATGATCAAATCGATAAAACGTCGCGACGCAAGCACTCTGTGCACCATTCATGAACAAAGTATTATGATGTCATCGATTGCACTCCAATAAATACCTTTGTCATCGATTGCACAATGTATAAAAGCCAATGTTGCATTTCCACGGGCAAACCATTCCGAGAGCCTTGCAGAAAGTCACGGGTTGGTTCAGAGTATGCATTAACAAGGAGTGTCATGAACAGGTCCGTGCTGATACGTGAAAGTGTACACGGAACGGTAGTGCGGCACGACCACCGAGTGGAAACGTATTCAGCAATATCTGAACAACCGGCATTGGCATTGACCTCTTGTTAAATTGAAATCGTTTGCTGGTTTCAAATCCAGCTCCAAGTCCATTTCCACTGCTGGAGAGCCAGGCGAGCCAGGAAACTTGTGTTATGGAGTCGAATTAGCCCCGTGAGGTCCAGCCCTTAAAGCTTAAGGGATTCCAAGCGAGCTTGGCACACTGGTTACACTTACTGGTAGTCGTTGCGCTAGTGCAGCAGACAGGATGTGTAAGAAGATCGCCAAGATGGCAGAGACCCTCATGGTAGTATACGGGTCGGATGGAGTTAGGCGAGGTGCGTAGCGACCACAGGACTGAGAAGAAGGGGGCAACTATCAGGCTAACTGGCTCCTCCTTGGCTCTCCGCCTTTCGTCAAAGATGTAAATGGTTCCTTCAAGAGAAGAATTGAGACCCCTCCGCTCTTAACTTCACACATCGAAGCAAACTTTCTTCTCCCCATCCCCCCCATTAACCCTAGTCCTACCAACATATTTTACACCCTAATCTTACAACAATTTGGGTCTTTTCAAACCCCAACACATAACCATTCAATTTCACTAAATCTGCCAAAGTTTCACATCATTGACGAAAAATGGTGTTTTATTGATAAAGTCAACAAACATTTTAAAAATATACAATGTTTTTTAAATGAAATTAACCTTCCGATTGGAGTCTTTTATAGCCCCAACTCAGAAACACTAAATTTCATTCAGTCTGCAAAAGTTTCACATCAATGAGGAAACGTAATTATTTTGACTGGACGATGATTTCGTGACAAGGCAAACAAACATAAGCACACACACAAAAACAAAAAAACATGGAAAACTTGCTCGATACAAATACCATGTAAAAATGGAACACTTGATCAATACAAATACCATGTAAAAATTGAAGACTTGACCAGAACAAATACCAAATGAAAATGGAAGACGTTATCGATACAAATACAATATAAAAATGGAAAACTTGATCAATACAAATACCATATAAAAATGGAAGACTTGACCAATACAAATACCACATAAAAATGGAAGGCTTTATCAATACAAATACCGTATAAAAATGGAAGACTTGATCGATAAAAATACCATATAAAAATGGAAGACTTGATCGATACAAATACCATATAAAAATGGAAGACTTGATCGATACAAATACCATATAGAAATGGAAGACTTGATCGATACAAATCCAATATAAAAATGGAAGACTTGATCGATACAAATACAATATACAAATGGAAGACTTGATCGATACAAATACCATATAAAAATGGAAGACTTTATCGATACAAATACCATATAAAAAATGGAAGACTTGATCGATACAAATACCATATAAAAATGGAATACTTGATCGATACAAATACCATATAAAAATGGAATACTTGATCGATACAAATACCATATAAAAATGGAAGACTTGATCGATACAAATCCAATATAAAAATGGAAGACTTGATTGATACAAATACAATATAAAAATGGAAGACTTGATCGATACAAATACCACATAAAAACGGACGACTTTATCGATACAAATACCATATAAAAACGGAAGACTTGATCGATACAAATACCAGATAAAAATGGAATACTTGATCGATACAAATACCATATAAAATTGAAGACTTGATCGATACAAATACCACATAAAAATGGAAGACTTGATCGATACAAATACCATATAAAAATGGTAGACTTGATCGATACAAATACCATATAGAAATGGAAGACTTGATCGATACAAATACCAAATAAAAATGGAAGACTTGATCGATACAAATACAATAAAAAAATGGAAGACTTGATCGATACAAATACCATATAGAAATGGAAGACTTGATCGATACAAATACCAAATAAAAATGGAAGACTTGATCGATACAAATACCATATAAAAATGGAAGACTTGATCGATACAAATCCAATATAAAAATGGAAGACTTGATCGATACAAATACCATATAAAAATGGAAGACTTGATCGATACAAATACCATGTAAAAATGGAAAACTTGATCGATACAAATACCAGATAAAAATGGAAAACTTGATCGATACAAATACAATATAAAAATGGAAGACTTGATCGATACAAATACCATGTAAAAATGGGAGACTTAATCGATACAAATACCATATAAAAATCGAAGACGTTATCGATACAAATACCATATAGAAATGGAAGACGTTATCGATACAAATACCATATAAAAATGGAAGACTTAATCGATATAAATACCATATAAAAATGGAAGACTTGATCGATACAAATACCATATAAAAATGGAAGACTTGATCGATACAAATACCATATAAAATGTAAGACTTGATCGATACAAATACCATGTAAAAATGGAAGACTTGTTCAATACAAATACCATGTAAAAATGGAAAACTTGATCGATACAAATACCATATAAAAATGGAAGACTTGATCGATACAAATACAAAATAAAAATGGAAGACTTGATCGATACAAATACCATGTAAAAATGGGAGACTTAATCGATACAAATACCATATAAAAATCGAAGACGTTATCGATACAAATACCATATAGAAATGGAAGACGTTATCGATACAAATACCATATAAAAATGGAAGACTTAATCGATATAAATACCATATAAAAATGGAAAACTTGATCGATACAAATACCATATAAAAATGGAAGACTTGATCGATACAAATACCATATAAAATGTAAGACTTGATCGATACAAATACCATATAAAAATGGAAGAGTTCATCGATACAAATACCATGTAAAAATGGAAAACTTGATCAATACAAATACCATATAAAATGGAAGTCTTTATCGATACAAATACAAAATAAAAATGGAAGACTTGATCGATACAAATACCATGTAAAAATGGGAGACTTAATCGATACAAATACCATATAAAAATCGAAGACGTTATCGATACAAATACCATATAGAAATGGAAGACGTTATCGATACAAATACCATATAAAAATGGAAGACTTGATCGATACAAATACCATATAAAAATGGAAGACTTTATCGATACAAATCCAATATAAAAATGGAAGACTTTATCGATACAAATCCAATATAAAAATGGAAGACTTGATCGATACAAATACCATATAAAATGTAAGACTTGATCGATACAACTACCATGTAAAAATGGAAGACTTGATCAATACAAATACCATGTAAAAATGGAAAACTTGATTGATACAAATACGATATAAAAATGGAAGACTTGATCGATACAAATCCAATATAAAAATGGAAGACTTGATCGATACAATTACCATATAAAAATGGAAGAGTTGATCGATACAAATACCATGTAAAAATGGAAAAACTTGATCAATACAAATACCATATAAAAATGGAAGTCTTTATCGATACAAATACAATATAAAAATGGCAGACTTGATCGATACAAATACCATGTAAAAATGGGAGACTTAATCGATACAAATACCATATAAAAATTGAAGACGTTATCGATACAAATTCCGCATAGAAATGGAAGACGTTATCGATACAAATACCATATAAAAATGGAAGACTTAATCGATATAAATACCATATAAAAATGGAAGACTTGATCGATACAAATACCATATAAAAATCGAAGACTTAATCGATAGAAATACCATATAAAAATGCAAGACTTTATTGATACAAATACCATATAAAAATCGAAGACTTGATCGATACAAATACCATATAAAAATCAAAGACGTTATCGATACAAATACCTTATAAAAATGCAAGACTTTATTGATACAAATACCACGTAAAAATCGAAGATGTTATCGATATAAATACCATATAAAAATGCAAGACTTTATTGATTCAAATACCATGTAAAAATGGAAGACTTAATCGATACAAATACCATAGAGAAATGGAAGATGTTATCGATACAAATACCATATAAAAATGGAAGACTTAATCGATATAAATACCATATAAAAATGGAAGACTTAATCGATACAAATACCATATAAAAATGGAAGACTTAATCGATATAAATACCATATAAAAATGCAAGACTTTATTGATACAAATACCATATAAAAATGGAAGATTGATCGATCCAAATACTATATAGAAATGGTAGACTTGATCGATATAAATACCATGGAAAACTTGATCGATATAAATACCATATAAAAATGGAAAACTTGATCGATATAAATACCATACAAAAATGGAAAACTTGGTCGATATAAATACCATATAAAAATGGAAGACTTCATCGATACAAATACCATATAAAAATGGAAGACTTGATCGATACAAATACCTTATAAAAATGGAAGACTTGATCGATACAAATACCATATAGAAATGGAAGACTTGATCGATACAAATACCTTATAAAAATGGAAGACTTGATCGATACAAATAACAGATAAAAATGGAAGACTTGATCGATACAAATACGATATAAAAATGGAAGACTTGATCGATACAAATACGATATAAAAATGGAAGACTTGATCGATACAAATACCATATAAAAATGGAAGACTTGATCGATACAAATACCATGTAGAAATGGAAGACTTGATCGATACAAATACCATATAAAAATGGAAGACTTGATCGATACAAATACCATATAAAAATGGAAGACTTGATCGATACAAATACCATATAAAAATGGAAGACTTGATCGATACAAACACCATATAAAAATGGAAGACTTGATCGATACAAATACAACATAAAAATGGAAGACTTGATCAATACAAATACAACATAAAAATGGAAGACTTGATCGATACAAATACCATATAAAAATGGAAGACTTGATCGATAAAAATACCATATAAAAATGAAAGACTTTATCGATACAAATACAACATAAAAATGGAAGACTTGATCGATACAAATACCATATAAAAATGGTAGACTTTATCGATACAAATACCATATAAAAATGGTAGACTTTATCGATACAAATACCATATAAAAATGGTAGACTTGATCGATACAAATACCATATAAAAATGGAAGACTTGATCGATACAAATACCATTTAGAAATGGAAGACTTGATCGATACAAATACCATGTAAAAATGGAAGACTTTATTGATACAAATACAATATAAAAATGGAAGGCTTTATCGATACAAATCTTCTTCTTTCAGCTGCTCCCTTTCGGGGTCGCCACAGCGGATCATCCGTATGATCCGCATAGTGATTTGGCACATGTTTTATGCCGGATACCCTTCCTGACGCAACCCTGGTCACCTCTTACGACACAGGGATATAGTACACCTATTTTAACCGGAGTATACACCGGCCCAGTACACTGGTACTCATTTCGCCGACCTCGGAAGGATGACAGGCTGAGTCAACCCCCTGGTGTAGTAATTCAGTGGCCCAACGGGGCTTGAACTCAGGACTTTTTGGATCCCAAGCCGCTGCCCTAACCACTGCGACAACACAGGCTACTTTATCGATACAAATACCATATAAAAATGGAAGACTTGATCGATACAAATACCATATAAAAATGGTAGACATGATCGATACAAATACCTTATAAAAATGGAAGACTTGATCGATACAAATCCAATATAAAAATGGAAGACTTGATCGATACAAATACCATATAAAAATGGAAGACTTTATCGATACAAATACAATATAAAAATGGAAGACTTGATCGATACAAATACCATATAAAAATGGAAGACTTTATCGATACAAATACCATATAAAAATGGAAGACTTTATCGATACAAATACCATATAAAAAATGGAAGACTTGATCGATACAAATACCATATAAAAATGGAATACTTTATCGATACAAATACCATATAAAAAATGGAAGACTTGATCGATACAAATACCATATAAAAATGGAATACTTGATCGATACAAATACCATATAAAAATGGAAGACTTGATCGATACAAATCCAATGTAAAAATGGAAGACTTGATTGATACAAATACCATATAAAAATGGAAGACTTTATCGATACAAATACCATATAAAAAATGGAAGACTTGATCGATACAAATACCATATAAAAATGGAATACTTGATCGATACAAATACCATATAAAAATGGAAGACTTGATCGATACAAATCCAATGTAAAAATGGAAGACTTGATTGATACAAATACCATATAAAAATGGAAGACTTTATCGATACAAATACCATATAAAAAATGGAAGACTTGATCGATACAAATACCATATAAAAATGGAAGACTTGATCGATACAAATACCATATAAAAATGGAAGACTTGATCGATACAAATACCATATAAAATGGAAGACTTGATCGATACAAATACCATATAAAAATGGTAGACTTGATCGATACAAATACTATATAGAAATGGAAGACTTGATCGATACAAATACCAAATAAAAATGGAAGACATGATCGATACAAATACAATAAAAAAATGGAAGACTTGATCGATACAAATACCATATAGAAATGGAAGACTTGATCGATACAAATACCAAATAAAAATGGAAGACTTGATCGATACAAATACCATATAAAAATGGAAGACTTGATCAATACAAATCCAATATAAAAATGGAAGAGTTGATCGATACAAGTACCATATAAAAATGGAAGACTTGATCGATACAAATACCATGTAAAAATGGAAAACTTGATCGATACAAATACCATGTAAAAATGGAAGACTTCATCGATACAAATACCATATAAAATGGAAGATGTTATCGATACAAATACCATGTAAAAATGGAAGACTTGATTGAAACAAATACCATATAAAATGGAAGACTTGATCGATACAAATACAATATAAAAATGGAAGACTTTATCGATACAAATCCAATATAAAAATGGAAGACTTGATCGATACAAATACCATATAAAATGTAAGACTTGATCGATACGAATACCATGTAAAAATGGAAAACTTGATCGATACAAATACCATATAAAAATGGAAGACTTGATCGATGCAAATCCGATATAAAAATGGAAGACTTGATCGATACAAATACCATATAAATATGGAAGAGTTGATCGATACAAATACCATATAAAAATGGAAGACTTGATCGATACAAATACCATGTAAAAATGGAAAACTTGATCAATACAAATACCATATAAAAATGGAAGTCTTTATCGATACAAATACAATATAAAAATGGAAGACTTGATCGATACAAATACCATGTAAAAATGGAAGACTTGATCGATACAAATACCATGTAAAAATGGGAGACTTAATTGATACAAATACCATATAAAAATCGAAGACGTTATCGATACAAATACCATATAGAAATGGCAGACGTTATCGATACAAATACCATATAAAAATGGAAAACTTAATCGATATAAATACCATATAAAAATGGAAGACTTAATCGATACAAATACCATATAAAAATGGAAGACTTAATCGATATAAATACCATATAAAAATGCAAGACTTTATTGATACAAATACCATATAAAAATCGAAGACTTGATCGATGCAAATACCATATAAAAATTGAAGACGTTATCGATACAAATACCTTATAAAAATGCAAGACTTTATTGATACAAATACCATATAAAAATCTAAGACGTTATCGATATAAATACCATATAAAAATGCAAGACTTTATTGATACAAATACCATGTAAAAATGGGAGACTTAATCGATACAAATACCATATAAAAATCGAAGATGTTATCGATACAAATACCATGGAGAAATGGAAGATGTTATCGATACAAATACCATATAAAAAGGAAGACTTAATCGATATAAATACCATATAAAAATGGAAGACTTAATCGATACAAATACCATATAAAAATGGAAGACTTAATCCATATAAATACCATATAAAAATGCAAGACTTTATTGATACAAATACCATATAAAAATGGAAGACTTGATCGATACAAATACTATATAGAAATGGTAGACTTGATCGATACAAATACCATGGAAAACTTGATCGATATAAATACCATATAAAAATGGAAAACTTGATCGATATAAACACCATACATAAATGGAAAACTTGGTCGATATAAATACCATATAAAAATGGAAGACTTGATCGATACAAATACCATATAAAATGGAAAACTTGATCGATATAAATACCATATAAAATGGAAAACTTGATCGATATAAATTCCATATAAAAATGGAAAAGTTGATCGATATAAATACCATGTAAAAATGGAAAACTTGATTGATATAAATACCATGGAAAACTTGATAAATACAAATACCATGTAAAAATGGAAGACTTGATCAATACAAATACCACATGAATTAATCATACATGAAAAAAAAATTAATGAAAACAACTCTGTTCTTTGTGGTCCCCAAAAAGGATTTGCTTTTTACTCTGTGCAGCAAGGAGGGGTTTTCAAACATCTATACTAAAAAAAATGTGTGTGTGTGTGTGTGTGTGTGTGTGTGTGTGTGTGTGTGTGTGTGTGTGTGTGTGTGTGTGTGTGTGTGTGTGTGTGTGTCAGTGTGTCAGTGTGTCTCCTCCATAACTCCAAAACTATAATACTTAGTGCCCTGAACCTTTGCATGCTTACTAAGAAAACTCCAAGGAAGTGCATGACTGAAAATTGGGCGTTTGGGTTAATTAAAACATACCTTTTGAAGATAATTAACAACCTTATTTAATTATATTCTTTATCAGGTGCATCCTCGGCCACCTCGCTCAATATGGGTTCTTAAGGCATTTCGTGGGTTACCTCGCTGGGGTCTAAAGCCGCCATGTTTGTTGGCCTACTCAACCATGCCTTGACTTGGAACAGGCTGCAATGATTTATTTATGAGAAAGTTTTTTTTTTTTCACTTTACTCACTCATATTATCGAATGCTTGTTCATGTATACGAATCACTGGGTGCCTTGAAATGCTTATAAATGCCCGGAGACGCCAGCGTTTACGGCTTTATTTCATTTCCACACATGTCATAGCCTCACAAATATTTTAAATTAAGCCGGATTACAAAATGGAATGTAGCAGCAGTTCCAACTGCTGAAAAAAAAGTGTTCATTTATATAATTCGGACATTGATTGGGCGTTTCCAGGTGCACAGGTTTATATGACCGATGGCAATGGGTAATCGCTTACCAAGCCAGGTGCTCTGTTATCGTGCTTGCTTGAGTGCTTAAGCCACTTGGCAAGTGCTCACCAAGCTGATTGGGTGTTCATTTCAAAACCACGAGAAGTAAGACCCGTTGCTTCACTGATGGAAATACCAATCTTTATGCAACTGATTAAAAAAAAAAATTAACATTAACTTGAATTTATTTTTTCTACTCTCCAGACGATTATATTTCGTAAAGAAAAGATTAAGGAATGTGCAGAAAGTGGAACTTCATTTGGTGCAATCTCCCTCCTCTATCCCTCCCCTCCATTCTCTCTCCCTCTAACTTGCTTTTACAACCCATAACTATAGAATTGACAGGTTCCCTTTTTTTTCAGCAATTACGTATGCAATTTACTTTTCCTGTCTTGTGCAATCTGCTTCATGACAAAATATGAATATAGATACACTTTGTTTTGCAATATATTATTAGTCGGCAGTGGCTCAAAATGAAGAACTGTGTCGACAGCCAACATGTAGGTCAGACGTGGTGGAGCTTGTGAGTGCCTGCATGCGAGCAGGTTGGAAGGATGTGTATGGATTGGGGCATGCATGCAGACAGACCTTTGCCAGGTAGATAGCAAAGGTTTTCTTTTTTAAATGCTCCTGTCTAGTTTTACATGGAACAAACACCGCCCGGACACGTTAAGAGACAAACGCCACCCAGACATGTCCTGAGATAAACACAGTCCAGAGACAAACACCACCCGGACACGTCCAGAGACAAACCCCGCCCAACGTGTCCACCAAGTTTCGTCTGGATCCGTCCGCAACTTTTTGAGATATCCTGCACAAAAAACAAACAAACAAACAAACAGACAGAAAGAGGTGAAAACATAACCTCCTTCACCTTCAGTGGCGGAGGTAACTAGAAAGCATCTGAAAATACAAAATCCACTTTGTATTCCGACCTCTTGTTCTTCTGTATGCGAAACAGTATCTTTGACCTTTTGACCAAATTATTAATTTATCTTTTTCCAAGAAGCTTTCAGGGTGTGATGCCATGTCGGAGACAATCCTGGTGAGGTTGTACCTTGAGTTCTTTTGTATGCAGCACAGGCTAAAGTCTAAACGCACAGTTGTGCTGCTGATGCAGTGCTTTCTTTTGGTTGGAACAAGGATTTGTAATTTGGTCAGTGTGTTGGTGATAACTCACCTCCTCTTTGCAAAGGACAGCACAGGATCTTTAACATCCACCAACGAATGCTGACAGATAGGACAACAGTTTAACATCCATCAAAGGAACAGCACACACATCGATGCTTCACCCTGCCTGCAAGACACCAAGATGACAGTTTGCAGCTGGGCCGAGATTCGAACCCAAGATAGACGGCTCAGAAGCAAGGTGTGTGTACATCTCGGCTATCCTATCAGCCACACCTAAGGTTGAACCAACATGGAGTGATGGAGTGTAGTCCAGCATCCTTAAGTCGGTGGGGCTTTCTAAAATCATCAAGAACCAATCCTCACATACCTGAAAATCACAACTCGATCAGCTATTGGGGGTTTGTAGTGTGGGGAAGGAGGGATTGAGAGACATAACATCAATGAGTCCTATGACCTAAGAGAGAATTCCTGGATCGTTTCCTAATTTATTTTAACTAGCCATGCTGTCATCCTCGGTAATGACAACCTGGTTCCATTTGTACCCAAACTGACCTTGTGTCAGCTGTTGTCTCGAAAGATACAGGTGAAGTTTATGAAATGAAATGCCAGCAGGTTCGCATCCCTCATCCGAGATAAGAACCCCACTGCTCAGGTCGTTCCATCGAGTCAGAGTCATGTCATCACTCCCTCCTGGCCAGATCATCCTTCATGCACGTCCCAGTCCTGGCCCAGCATTTGCAGGTGAGATCAAGCATAACGTCGTGATGTACGAGAACACGTAGGTAATTTCGCAAAGGGAATGAACCTGCCAATCAGCTTTTATTAGATGAGATTTATTTGTCTTCCAATTCTATTGGACAGCTACCTTGCTGTCGTCTTCTCTTTCTGCCCCATCAAACCCGATGCACAGACCCCTGTCCACCATTCCTCCTCTTAATTTTCTGCACCCTTACCTAACCTCCCACATGTGTAATTCAAATTGTGCACCAACCAGGTGTACACGGCGCTCCGTCGCCACCTGCTGGGGGGAAATGCCGACCTGCCCAGGATCGATGAGTTGCGCAGACGGAGTTCTCTGGATCTCGGGACTCGCAGGACATGGTTGGGTACTTTCAGGGTTAGAAGGAACGTGGAAATGTCATCGAATCCTGGTAACTAAGATGAGACATTTTTGCCAAGTCGGTCACTCTAACATACATCTTTAATGCTCCTTGTTCCCTCTCAAGATTACATGATCGATAGGTGCTTGCATATCTCACCTGCCCACTTCTGGGTTCACGTTCTAAAGGAATGGGATCCAACAAGGTTTGTCCTACACTGCGGTGCCTGCTGGAGGCGCTGCATCTTGCAGCACGCTGTCCATCAGAGGAGGCTCCCCAGTAGTGTAGTAGATAGTAGAAAAATCGTGCAAATTATGATACAAGCATCAAATTTGGCTTTTCTGTTCTGCCGGGCTTTCTGATCAAATCTGCCCGATTGGCCATTTGAAAATCCAAATTTTGAAAAATTTGAAAAATAAAAAAAACCTTAAAAAATATTTGAATCACAGCTGGCTGAAATTCTTGAAGCGCAAGTGAACATCCCAGACAGAGAACCAAGGGGAGATGCAGTCATCATTGATGGCTCAGCACTTATCAATGCCCTACCTCCACGCACTTCAAAGATATTTGATGACTTTGCTAAAGAAGACATCATCCAAAATGTTAGTTAGCGGGATAGTCAAATTTAAAAAGGGATGTCCTTTTGTGGTCAGTGTTGAACAAAGGCACAAAACATTTTTTCAGGGTGAAGGAGACCATTAACCGGCTGGGAGCATGGCTTGTGAAATGGGAGTATCAAGTAGAGGGAACCCCGTGCATCGGAGTAGTCGGCTTGAGTAGGCCATGGGTCCAAAGGTGGAATCCTATGGTGCCAGGTACGAGAGGATGGACGTAGTGTTTGATGTGTACAATAAGTCAAGTCTGAAGTCCGAGGCGAGTTCGAAAAGGGGGCAAGGAATCAGAAGAAGAGTGACAGGAACCAGTAAGACCCCAAGTAACTGGAGAAGCTTTCTTTGAGATGACAGCAACAAGAGTGAGCTGTTTCACTTCCTTGCGGAAAAGATGTGTGAAGCACAGACGACAAGCACAGTCATTGTCACAAAAGGAGAAGATGCCATTAGCAACACAAGGAAGTCACTGGATGCTGTGTCTCCATGTTGTCATGAAGAAGCTGACACTCAAATATTTGTACATGCCAGGGATGCAACGACGAATGGATGGTAGCAAGTCCATTATCATTAAGGCTAATGGCACGGACGGACGTACTAGTCATAGCAATATCTGTACTGCCATCCTTACAGGAACTAGGTCTTGAGAACATGTGGATTGCCTTTGGCCAAGGAGCCAAGGTGAGATGGATTCCAGTCCATGAGGTAGTTTCTGCAATAGGGCCTGAGAAAGCAAGAGGGATCCCATACTTCCATGCGTTCACTGGATGTGACGTCGTGTCTGCCTTCTGCGGTAAAGGGAAGAAAACTGCATGGCAGACTTGGAACGTCTTTGATGATGTTTCTGAAACATTCACCAATCTCAGCCAGCATCCAATATTGATTCGTGATCTTGACTTTTTTCAATTTTTTTTTCAAAATTTGGATTTTCAAATTGCCAATCAGGCAGATTTGATTGGAATCCCCTCGAGAACAAATGTGCCAGAAATTTGATGCCTGTATCATCATTTGCACGATTCCTCTCAAAAATTGCCCTTATCTGCCCCACTACAGTCCACAGCCTCGATGTTAAAGATCCCATATCATCCTTCACAAGAGTAGGCCGATTGACTGGTGTCGCACTGTTTATAGCTTAGTTCAAAATTTTCTTCTTGGTGAACCTCTAACTGGAGATCAAATGGGGGAAAGATCATTTACATTCAATCATGCAAATAAATTTACCAGGTAAGTGGTTTGATTCATGCCTCACGGTCAGGAAGATAATTTAATGATTATAGATCACGTTATATCAGAGACTGAGAGGTTAATACTGGTCGATATATAAAATCCGACAAAAGACACCGCTTTCCTTGTGGTTGAAAAGTCTTCTTGTCCATTTAACACAGCGGAGTCTCGATGCTTCTAATGTGGTGTACGGTACTCTTTCTTTTCCAAAAGGAGTGATCAAATGTTCATCATCATGTTCAATCATCCGGCCTCCAAAGTGATGGGCATGTGACATCATTCGAAGTAATTCCTTGAAAAATCACAACAATGCTCACAGCCTCCAAGGCCCTAGTCAATATTTCAATGGAGTACTGCTCTCTCCTTTGGGCTGGGGCCCCAGCATCATCTATCTCTCCTGGACTCCCTGGAATCGAAAGCTCTCAACATGATTGACAATTCCTGTGATGAGGCTGAAGGACAGCACCTGTTACTCTCACATCGCTGGCAGGTCGGTGGTCTATTTTTTGGAGTTTTTTTGTGCCATCTCTCCTCCGGTCTTAAATCATCTGCTCTCATAGCTATCTGGCCACTACCATCTCCTCCAGGAAGCAGCGTTCCTCCTGAGTCAACTCCTAGAATAGACTTACCGCACACCTCCACGCTTTTGTCCCTCTTTTCTCCTTTCCATTGAACTGCACCTTCCTGAAGTTGTTCAATCCCATTCGTCCCTTGTTAGGCCAGGTAGGGCTTCAGGCAAGCGGTGCACCAACATGTCATGTCACCCCCCCCCCCCCCATTAACAAGCCTAGTGTTGGCTTAACGGTTAAGGTAGCTGGCTGAAGATCTTCAAGTCTTAAGTTCAATCCCATGTCAAACCGTTGAATTAACACCAGGTGGGTTGACTCAGCCTGTCATCCTTCTGAGGTTGGTGAATGATTCACCTTCAACTTGCTTTCATTTTCCCATACCCAACCTCCCACCTTTCATTTGTTTTCATAATTGATCAAACTCCATTGATGCTTCACCCCATCTCCTCGTCCTATACTTAGTACGTAGATAAAGCCCATTGTGCTGAGGATGTAAATAGGGCTCAATGAGTGATGACATATCGTGATGACCGTGTAGAATGTGATCTGCGATGCACAACACCCTGTAAACGTCGAGAATAAAAGGCATTTAACACCGTATTGTGAATTACATTCAACTTGAGTGGAGATGTTTATTATTGCTAATAACACATTTTAATCATTTTATGAAAAAATTATCATATAAACACAGCTCGTGCAGTCTATTGTGGCTCGACCCGCTGAAAATTCATTGTTTTACCCATTCCTCTCGACCTATCCTCTAAATTGTGGAATTGATGGCAATGGAGACTGTACAGTGACGTCAGCAATTATGTATGCGCACACAAGATCACCTCGAGGCCACATTGGAGTACAAGCGGACAAAGGACTGAACAGCCATTCACGATCGATCGATGAAGTCGAGCATTGGTGTTAAAATGTGTTCCTTTTATCCTCCTGCCGAATACATACATCATGGACCAGAAGCGAGACGAACATTTAACCATTTTATAATCTAGATTTCGTGAATTGTCTTTTATTTAAGAAAAGTTTTGATAACATGTTGGACATGAAGTCATGGACAAGTTTGGATGCCAACAATTGCAGTTATCGTCTGGTTGGATCAATGATGTGGCTGTTTTTGTGAAGAACCTCTATCATGTTATACGAGCAAAGGTAGGTCTATCTATATTAATACATGAACGACATGGACTAATGTTAGCAAAGCAGATTAGCATGATGTTTATATATGTTTATGTGTATATATATATATATATATATATATATATATATATATATATATATATATATATATATATATATATATATATATATATATATATATATATATATATATATACACACACACACACACACACACACACACACACACACACACACACACACACACACACACACACACACACACACACACACACACACACACACACACACACACACACACACACACACACACACACACACACACACACAGAAAGACCCACCCACATCCCTCACCAATGAATGGTGGGAATAGCCAATCAGTTCTCACCTCATCAACCAAACCCAGGTGGCTAGGATTATATAAATAATTGACCCCTCTCGCACTCCTCCAGCCAAAGAAGCTGAGTAAATCAACCCAAGAAGACCTACACAAGGTAAGCCCAACGCTGTTTCGAACCCTTCCCAGAGTTCCTCAATTACTATAAAAGATATTCACTCATAGTACACACTTAAGAATCCCAATGCTACACACTCCTTCAGCTACCTGACCAGTTTCATCCCTTTATGAGGAATCGTCGGTGATAGCGTCGACAGAAATGTGTGTGTGTGTGTGTGTGTGTGTGTGTGTGTGTGTGTGTGTGTGTGTGTGTGTGTGTGTGTGTGTGTGTGTGTGTGTGTGTGTGTGTGTGTGTGTGTGTGTGTGTGTGTGTGTGTTTGTGTGTTTGTGTGTTTGTGTGTTTGTGTGTGTGTTTGTGTGTTTGTGTGTTTGTGTGTTTGTGTGTTTGTGTGTTTGTGTGTTTGTGTGTTTGTGTGTTTGTGTGTTTGTGTGTTTGTGTGTTTGTGTGTTTGTGTGTTTGTGTGTTTGTGTGTTTGTGTGTTTGTGTGTTTGTGTGTTTGTGTTCTTGAGTGCTATCTCCGTATGTGAGTTTCAGAATGTGGAATTGAGACCTCCCAGGGTGGGCTCAAAGTATCCACCTTCATTTCGGTAAGGGGTCACGATTCGTGGACCAAGCTGTGAAGTTTTCTGTTCTCAAAGTTTTGTGCTGAGGACTCTCTTCAGGATCGTTACTGAGCCGAGGACAGCTTCCAATTGTAGTCGTTTGTAATAATATCCCCAGGGATGGTTTTTAATATCTCTGTGGGGTTCTTTGTCATCATTCCCATAGCTCCAACTATCACTGGTACAACTTTGGCATTCTTCAGCTTTCTGGATCTTTTCACTTCATTATTGAGGTCTTGGTATTTGGTTATTTTTTGATTTCTGCATTGTTCAGTCCAAATCACTGGTATTAACACCTCACTTAGCAATGCTTTCTTCTCTTTTTTTTGTACCTAAGTGTGATGACTGGTTGCAACGCTTTGTTTTCAATGTTCACGCTTGATGGGATCATTAGGTCGAACATGAGCGGTACTTCAATATTTTCATTTCATGCTTTTGGTTAATGCTCTGACAAATTTTCTGCAACTCGGATATTAAAGTTTTTGCAAATGTGCCTGTGGTTAACATTACAAACTCTGTTTTGTCGTTGTGTGTACAGCTATTCTGACATGAGATTTTTTATTTATTTGTGTTCAGTCATTAAGCATAACATATCACTCTCTTTGCGAATGCCAACTCAACCCCTCACCTATCTCTTTTTTTTTCCTCCTCCCCCCCCCCCCCCCGCTCTCTCTGTCTCTGTCTCTGTCTCTCTGTCTGTCCCCTCCTTGTTCCCCCCTCCAAATAAAATGCAGCACTCTCCTCCCACACCTCTCTCTCGCACTCTCTCGCACTCTCTTTGTCTGTCTCTGTCTCCTTCTCCCTCTCTCTTGCACTCCTCCCTCCCACAGTGTATAGCAATGTTTTGTGAGGTGTTGCTCTCCCCATCTCCACCCCCTTCCTCGCTGTTCTCCCCTTCCTGGCTTCCCCTTCTTCACCCACCCCTCCCTCCTCTCCCCACCCCTCCCTTCCTTCTGTCCTCTGTCTCCCCTCCCCCTCTCTCTCCACCCCCATCCCCTTCACATCCCCATCAGAGAAGCGACGAGTTGTGTTTGCTAGTTGTGAAATAAAAGACAAATTTACTGTTTCTTTCACTACTGTGAGTCTCATTCTGAGTCCCTAATTGTAGGCAGTCTGTCTATGATATGACAACCAATCCTCCTTTATCGGCATGATTTCCACAACAAGATACAACACAAATATTCACCATTTTAACTCCGATTTTAACAAATGTAAGCACAATGTTGCAGTTCATGTGTAGTTTCACTTTATTTGCAGATATCCAAGATGGCGGATCGAAGTGTGGTGATGTCATATGTACACCATGCATGTGATGGAGTTCATAATCTTTCTCTTCCATCCGACAGAGGATTGCGGTGGTTACTGATGTTGATGAAGTCCGTGTTGTGCTCTTCGTTGTCAAGTTGAATGCATTCAAAAGCATTACTGTGGGGTTGCTTATTTAGTGATGTACAACAGTTCAGTTATGTAGTTGTATAACATATCAAACAAGTATATAATTCAATTGAGAGAAAATAATGATTTTAAAGGTCAAATAAAAAAAAATCCTCAAGTTTAGCGCCATTTATGCAATGTCTTATAAACCACCTTATTTAACATGTGTAAGTACTACTAAATGGAACGGTGTTGAAAGTGTCGAAAAGGCGATTTGTGTTCTACGTTGTTCAAGTGTACTATCAAATTGAAATAAAATAAAGACTTTAATGGTCCTGGAAAAAAAACATTTGGAAGTTTACCACAGTGTCTTTTACATCACCCTATCAAAAGGGGCTGTCACACCTTGACGTTTTAGCCAGCGTATGGCAAGGTATCAAAATGTATGTAAAACGCTGGCATACGCTGAACTATTGATGTCTTTTTTTTAAGTTTTGGGCGCGTAATAACGCGTTGGACGTATGCATAACGTATTAGTAACGTACACAGAACGTTTTAATCACATATAGATAACTTATACCAACAAATGCTGAGCGTGTTGTCCGCGTTCACAACCTATGCCCAATGATAGTCTAACTTATGCATAGCGCAGCAGCGTATCGCCGATGATCACGTGGCGTAGGCTATTAATAGGCTGCGGCTCAACAATTCAAATCATAACCGCACTAGACATCGAAGTGTGAAGCCACTGTCACACCTTGACGTTTTAGCCAGCTTATGCCGACGTATGAAAAATTTGCCGAACCAAGCTGACACACGTTGAATATGTTATGGGTAAGATTTGTATATGTTAAGAGCACGCTGGCATACGTCGTAGTATGCTGGCATACATCGTAGTACACTGGCATACGTTGTCATACGCCAAGTACGTCGAGAAATTTTCAGCATGTTGAAAATTTCTCGACGTACTCGGCGTATAACACATGTTCCGCATACGCTGGCCATAAGTTGTAGGCATGTTACGCGATTGTTGACACACGTCGACACATGTTACTTGTAAGTTACTCATAAGTCGAAACACGTCGAGGTAATGATTAGCGTCTGTGTTCCAGACTCCCTAGTTTTTATTTTATTTATTTATTTTTCTTCGGTATGACGGTGATGTTGACACTTCGATTTCTAGTGCGGTTATGATTTAAATCGTTGAGCGGCAGCCTATTAATTATATTATATTATAACCGCACTACAAATCAAAGTGTTAACATCACCGTCATACCAAATAAAAAATAAAATAAACCAATGTCACCCTCAGGGTGACCCGTATCTTGCCAAAAGGTGACCACATGTGACTTCTTTAAGGTCACACTGAGGTGAACAGAGCTGCTATCCACCAGGAGCGACTCCTTGAGGAATATCTGCCTACGAGAGATTCTGATGAGAATCGTTCTATAGAGTAACCATGAAAATTATGTTTGCCTCATTACGTCACCAAATGATGTCATAATGTCTCAAGCTTGACATATCTAGAAAGCACTCATCGAGGTGTTCAATTTGAGGTACTACACGATATGGTTCCTAAAACTTTAAAATTTGACCTTGGGGTCAAATATGTTTGACCTTAGGTGCTAACCATGAATCGCCACCAAAAATTAATCAACTGAGCGCCAGACCATGAACTATATTCCCATGAAGTTTGAAGACTATCCGATCAAAATTACTCAAAAAATAAGGGTTTCGTCGACTCCCCTGATTTGCGACAGTGACCTTGACCTTTGACCTTGACCTTCAGAATTTTATGCGCTGAAAGGGACCTCGATAGGCCTTTGATATGCGAAGTTACAAAAATTTCCAATGATAACTGTGCTCTGCAGAATTTCTTATACGTGATTACAGACAAACAAAAAAATATATAAAATAAAACATACAAGCTGACTTACATATCTTGCAAAAACTTCGTTTTGGCAAGATAATAAACAACAACAACCAGGGAGTCTGGAACATTGACGCTAACCATTACCTTGACATGTTTCGACTTATGAGTAACTTACAAGTAACGTGTGTCAACGATTGCGTAACGTGCCTACAACTTATGGCCAGCGTGATGCGGAACGTGTGAGTCATACGCTGGCATACGTCGAAAAATTTCAAGCATGGAAAATTTGTCTCTACAGCTCAGCATACTACGACGTATGCCAGTGTACTACGAAACAAAGCCAGCATACTACGACGTATGCTAGCGTGCTCTTAACGTATACAAACTTACCCATAACATATTCGACGTGTGCCAGCGTTTTAGCCAAATTTTTCATACGTCGGCATACGCTGGCTAAATCGTCAAGGTGTGACAGGGCCTCAACACGTTACATTAGTTCAGCGTGCCTGTTATTTGTGTCCTTTATAACGTCCTTAAAAACAGAAAGTTTCCTGTTTGGAATGATTTCCAATTTTATATGACTGTCAGGCAGGTAGAGTAAAAAAAATATTTTTTTTGTGCTTCTTCACCATTAACGAAACTTGGTGGTTCGGTGACAAGAACAAGCCGATTAGATTTTAGTTCAGGTCCAAATCCTGATCCAGCCTCTCAGTGAGATACAAAACGTAAAGTAATCAGCTTGGCGGAGGTGTGCACTCAACCGAGTGCCCTTCTAGTTTTGTATAATTTTTTTGGAACTTGAAACTTTTGGGATGGTTCATTGTTTTACACCACAATTTTTACAACTTTCTGGTCGATCGCTTTCTTCATGTTGACAAATTCTGGTAACGAGCGATCTAGGAGGGGGCAACTTGCAGTGTACTTTTACAGCATGAACTTTGTTCCATTTACTTGTCCAACCAATAGCAGTAGTGTAGGCGTAGTTTAAAAAAATCTGATTTCAAATCGATCATTTCACCCGACACAACTACGGGTCTCGAACACCCCACTCTCGTGTGACAAAGAGACGATGAAAGGGCTTTTACTTCTGGCAGCTCAAAATTTTACACCCACGTCTTACTTCTTGCCTAGCAGCTTGCCATTTTACACCCTCGTCATTCTCCTTGCCTGGTAGCTCGCCATTTTACACCCTCGTCATTCTCCTTGCCTGGTAGCTCGCCATTTTGCACCCTCGTCATTCTCCTTGCCTGGTAGCTCGCCATTTTACACCCTCGTCATTCTCCTTGCCTGGGAGCTCACCATTTTACACCCTCCTCATTCTCCTTGCCTGGTAGCTCACCATTTTACACCCTCCTCATTCTCCTTGCCTGGTAGCTCACCATTTTACACCCTCCTCATTCTCCTTGCCTGGTAGCTCACCATTTTACACCCTCGTCATTCTCCTTGCCTGGTAGCTCGCCATTTTACACCCTCGTCATTCTCCTTGCCTGGTAGCTCACCATTTTACACCCTCCTCATTCTCCTTGCCTGGTAGCTCACCATTTTACACCCTCGTCATTCTCCTTGCCTGGTAGCTCACCATTTTACACCCTCGTCATTCTCCTTGCCTGGTAGCTCGCCATTTTACACCCTCGTCATTCTCCTTGCCTGGTAGCTCACCATTTTACACCCTCCTCATTCTCCTTGCCTGGTAGCTCACCATTTTACACCCTCCTCATTCTCCTTGCCTGGTAGCTCACCATTTTACACCCTCCTCATTCTCCTTGCCTGGTAGCTCACCATTTTACACCCTCCTCATTCTCCTTGCCTGGTAGCTCACCATTTTACACCCTCCTCATTCTCCTTGCCTGGTAGCTCGCCATTTTACACCCTCCTCATTCTCCTTGCCTGGTAGCTCACCATTTTACACCCTCCTCATTCTCCTTGCCTGGTAGCTCACCATTTTACACCCTCATTCTCCTTGCCTGGTAGCTCACCATTTTACACCCTCATTCTCCTTGCCTGGTAGCTCGCCATTTTACACCGTCATTCTCCTTGCCGGGTAGCTCACCATTTTACACCCTCCTCATTCTCCTTGCCTGGTAGCTCACCATTTTACACCCTCGTCATTCGCCTTGCCTGGTAGCTCACCATTTTACACCCTCGTCATTCTTATTGCCTGGTAGCTCACCAATTTACACCGTCGTGGAAATGATTCATGGGCTTGAGTTTGACTGGAGTTAAACGGAAGTACACTGGAGATCAATGAGTTCAAGGGAGTTTGCTGGAGTTATACCACATCGCAGCACTATCTTCAGCGAAGCATTTCCTCTCTTGATGAATGGAACTTCATATCACGTGCTGCGTCGCAGCTCACTATCTCTGGTGGGTTTTCACTTTTAACCGTGGGACTTCTATCATTGTGCCCCTTTTGGGGAGCAGCTTATTCCCATTGGCATTGGACATTTATAACACCCGCATCATTGAGTGAATCGTATTACTTCGTCGACACGATGCCAAATTGGCCTACTGGTGAAATGCCATCATCGTTTTTCTTGCTTCTTATTGAAGTTGTGACTGTATTCACCAACACACTCAAGCTTAACAGATTATGAGACACTGCTCAGACTGGATGAAGTCATCAACCTTTAGCGGTGAATGGAAGACGATAACTCCGATTCCCTATATAGTGGGGCAGCTTAGCTGATCAATTGTGCACTTTCCCTTAAAAGCATGAAACTTGGCACATGGTTAGAGTAATACAATACAAAGATTTTTAGTCCAGGGGCCACCGGAAATTGCACCACGTATGGTGGCCATCTTGGATTTCAAAATGGACGCCAGTGTGGACCTGTTTTGTTAAATATCTCCTTAACTAGTACAGATATCGAGACAGTTGAACCGCCTATACCTACATTTTACGGCTCGAGGAAGCCAATGGTGACATAAAATGTTTGAAAATTGTGACTGCCATTTTGAAATCCAAGATGACCGCCGTTGACAAACTATTTTGCTCAATATCTCATTAAATAGTAAAGATATCAATACAGTTTTTAAAACTGGGATTTCAAGATGGCAGCCACAATTTTGGTGCGATCTCATTGCTCTCTTACATGCTCGAGCCATCTATCGTCACCGGACGTCTTCTCCTGGGCCAGAGACTTAAGGCATATTTCTGGAACTGGTGATCCCTTTACGACAGGTCCATTTGGCAAAGCATCAAGTTTCTTCGTGCCAGCTGCACCACCAAGAATGATTCGACCACGATCAGTGCCGTAATCAGGTTGTCTTGGTGCAGGAATAATGATGCCAGTTCCATGGAAAGAGTCTTTAGCTATTGTAGAACTCGGGTTAACATCGATATTGTCAACAGCGGATGTAGTAAACAAGTTCTGCTTCAGGTTTGGTGGACATACAACCTGTTCCAATCTGAAGAGTAGGCACACACTATATCCCATATCAGCAGAAATCTGAGTAACTCTCATACGTGATGCTGATACACTTCATTGAGATGTTTTGGCTTATTGAAGGTTTGACCCATTGAGTTGTTTTGGATTATTGAGGTTTGGTCCATTGAGATGTTTTGGCTCAGGTGTGACCACTCCTTGGCTTTTTTCACACGATCTTGGCTATTCGTTGTTCACCTTGGCATCTTGGTTTTCTATAGGTTTTCTTGGCGTATAGGTTTTCTATTATCATTGCTTTTCCGAAACCATGTGAATTCTTGGCTTTTTCATTGGCTCACCTTGGCATTTATGAAAATGAGGAGTGGTCACACTGTTTTTGCTTATTGAGATTTGGTCCATTGAGGTGTTTTTGTCCACCGAGATGTTCTGGTTTATTGAGGTTTGGTCCACTGAGATGTTCTGGCTTATTGAGGTTTGGTCCATTGATTTGTTTTGGATTATTGAGGCTTTGTTCATTGTGATGTTTTGGGTTATTGAGGTTTTGTCCATTAGATGTTTTTGTCCACTGAGATGTTCTGGTTTATTGAGGTTTGGTCTATTGGGATGTTTTGGATATTGAGGTTTGGTTCATTGCAGTGCCGGATTAAGCCTCGGCTGGCCCGAAGGCACATTTTGAAATTTTAGAGAATGGCCTGAAAATTTTAAATTATATCTCGGGCACATGGAAATGGACCCCAGACAAAAGATGAACTGATTCAAGAACAAAATATTTAATACAAAAAAAGACAAATATTTAATGTGAAAAGAAAATAGTTTATTTAATCCCTCTATACAATTTGCAGTGTATGAATATATGCATGACAAAACACGTCCATATTTGGCACTTTGCTTTACACTTTACTAGACCTTACATTGAAACCTTGCGTGCTTTTACAACTGCAAACTCTTCAATTACGGAACTGAAGTCCAGTTCTCGGAGCAAATCACTTTAAATGCACAAAAGGGCCAACGCACCAAGATGCTGTTGATGCGTGGTAGAATGCTTCACATCTTTGATTATCTTTAGCTGCGAAAATGAGCGTTCTCCTGAACAATTGGTGGCCATCAGTGCTAAGTATTTTCGGAGAGCCACTTTAGTGTTTGGAAAGGCTGCATTAACTCCAGTGGTGTGCAGCAGCACAAACATATGCTGTACACACCCTGTTGAGGGGGAACTTGAGGGCAGTTTGTTTTTATACCAGCAAATGAACTGACGGAACTCTGACGCAAAATCATTATTCAGATCCTTGTGATACACACACTGACAAGCCCTGTAATAGCAGTGTTGATATCCTCGTCAGTCATAGAGTAAAACTCCATCAGAACACCAAACCGCCGCAGCACTACAGAATACGCTTCGATGCGTTTCTGCAATGCACTTCGCAGTTGGTCAATGATGACATAAAATGTATTAACTTTGAATTTTTGTTGGCCCGTCATTCCTTCTGTGGCATCAGTAGTATTTCCATCATTGTCACGCTTCTTACGCTTGGGCATTCGCCGACTTTCGGATTTGTAAGTGCTGTTGCCACAGCGGTCACATGTTTGTTGCTCATAGAAATCAAAATTTTCTCTACGCGCATGTAAAAACTCATTCAAACTCTTCAGCAGACAAAAAGCCGGTGTTAATTCCGTGGTGGCACTTTGCAACAACTTGCTGCAGCAGTTGAAGTGCTGCAAAATATCATTCCAAAGTTCACACATCAGGGCAACTTCTATGGTGCCCATCTTTTCTGCCAAAGAATCTGCCTCATTTCGATCTCTTCGAGAGCACTCTGGAACTGGCGGTAACCGCGGATCAGAGCTTCAGTGGCATCAGCTCGGGCAGACCACCGGGTATCCGATGGGTGTTTCGGAACAAGGCACCCAGGTTGCTGTTCCACGTAGGTCTGCAGGACACCCCAACAGTGCGTGGATGCCGCAAAGAACGCATACAGGCGCTGCAAAAACCCAAAAAGTGAAACCGCTTCAATGCAACAATCCACCGCGGACTGACCAACTAGGTTCATAGAGTGACCGACACAGGGAATGTAATCAACCAAACTGTTCTTGTTCTTCAAAATTTGCTGCATACCATTGTATTTGCCTGACATATTACTAGCATTGTCATACATCTGACCGCGGCAATTGTCAAAGTCGATGTCATGATCCTTCAAGTATTGGAGAAGAGTATCAGCAAGGTCCTGACCTGTATGACTAGAGATACCAATGAACGTGAGGAAACGCTCGACAGGCTTGTGATCTGTCATGTTGACGTAGCGGAGGATGATGGTGAGCTGGTCCGTATGGGCAATGTCTGGTGTGGAGTCCACTGAAACGGAGAAATACCACGACTTCGAAATCTCATCCTTGATGCGACCAAGTACTTGCTTGCCCATCATAGCAATTAATTCTTTGCAGATTGTTTTTGACAAATAAGACGTGTGACCGCGACCCCAATTGGCATGGTCATGGATGTGCTGGGACAAAAACGGATCAAACTGGCCAATCGACTCCAAAATGCCCAAGTAATTACCATTGCTGCTGGAGCCAACAATTTCGTTACTACCTCGAAATGACTACCCTCTCGCAAAGAAAAGTAATTGTGGCAACACATTTTTCCAATAACTGCGCTGCTCCAGCATTTTTTGATGCAATTGCTTATCAACTCGACCGGCATCAGCACTCCGCTGACAAAATGTTAGAACTGATTCTATGTGCTTTGGGCTGATTTCATGGGCCTTCGAGTACTGAGCCGTATTCTTCCAATCAGTAAATCCCGAGCCAGAAAGCTGTGCACCTCTGTCAGAGGAAAACGGAGTGCATGGAAAACAGAAAATGCAAGCTTTGGCAGGAGAATAAACCAACCAATCACGATCAGCTACCTCCCCATTCGGCAAAACCCGTTTGAAGGCAGTGGCATTAAGAAGGCGATTCACCCCCAGAGTATTCGCACTGTGTTTCTGGATAGCTGTCATCCACGTTCCGAAAATGGTCAGTGCCCAAGCTGATGCACACATGGCGCAGTTTGTCTGTGATGTTACTAAACAACCCGACATCGTTGGGAATCAGTGGAGTCGACACTGAAGCACCTTCGCCCCGAGTGCCACCATCGTCGGTCGGCCTGTCTTCGACAGGATCAACTGCGGGGGATGTTTAAGGGGAGTCCTTAGTTGAACCTACTGTATATCATCATCACCACCAACACCAGCATCATTCTCCACCAGATGGATAAAACTATGTCAATTTATGAGTCTTCTTGAGTAGTTGATCCTCCTTATGCTTCTTTTTCTGCGACTCGTGAGCTCGCTCCCAGCCACCTTTGCCTCCTGACATAACGATGGATTGAATCTGCAAATAGAACATCAGATGTACAAGTTTTAAAACCTTTTATTATAAAATACAAACAACATTATACACTATACAGTGATGTAGTGGACCTTGAAAATATTTGCGAAAATTGAGATACATATATTACCCTGGCAGGGACAGAAATTAGAAATAATTTGTTTAAAATAGAAAAAAAATGACGAAAACTGCCTGTCCATATTAAAAAATGAAAACAGCCTTGGTAGTTTACAACATGCGCGACACGCTCAGTCAATGGCAAAAATGGACACGGACGAGCTGAGAACATTACCAAATGGGGTATTTATTTATGAAGCCATGGGGGCCGAGGGAACACAGAAGACAGGTCAGGTCAGGTATGGGAGCATGTGCCAGAACAGCGCGTCGCTGCGTCCACTTTCCGCCGGTACTCCAGGGGCCTCCGTCTGGCCATCCCCCAGGCAGATGCCAGGCCCATCCCCATCTCCTTGAGATGATGGTCAACCTGCTGCAACCACGAGGCACGTGGTCGGCCCACTGGCCTCCTCCACTCATGAGACTCCCTCGCTGAGAGAATCTGGTGAGTAGGATCAGCGTCAGGAAAACGAGCCACATGTCCATACAGCCGCAACTGACGCTCACGGATTATGCAGGTAACAAATCTCATCCGAGTCTCTCTCAGCTAACCACTCGTTGGACACAAAATCCGAGCAGCGATAGCCAAGGATTCTCCGAAGAGACCTGGTACCAAAGGAATTAAGTCTCCGTCTCAGATCCTTGGTCAGAGTCCAAGTCTCGCACCCATAGAGCAAGAGTGGAAGTACCAAGGACCTGAAGACTCGGACTTTCGTCCTCCCGCACAGGTACCGGCAGCGCCACACCCCATGATCCAGTGAATCCATGACTCCCCAGGCCCGACCCAGATGTCTATTGACCTCTGACTTGCAGCCAGCAGAAACATGAATATCACTGCCAAGGTAAGTGAATCTCTCCACGACCTCAACATCCTCACCACAAACAGACACAGACAGGACAGCAGCATCCAAGATGTCACCGAAAGCCTGGATCTTAGTTTTGACCCAAGAAACCAGTAATCCCAGTGGCTCCGACTCCTCTTTCAGCACCTCGAGGGCCCCCCAAAAGGATATCTAAAGTCTCCGCAAAGATGACTGCATCATCTGCAAAATCAAGGTCCGAGATCTTGACATTCCCAAACAATGCACCGCAGCTTAATCTCTCCGACATCCTCCCTAAAATCCAGTCCATACAAGTGCTGAAAAGTGTGGGGGCCAGTACACATCCCTGACGAACTCCAGTAACAACTAGAAATAAGTCAGAGATGGTACCACCACACTTCACAGCACTCTCAGTACCAGAGTAGAGTTCAGATATCAGATCGATCAGTTTTGGTGGCACCCCACGAAGACCAAGAATCCTCCAGAGGACATCCCGATTCACTGAATCGAACGCTTTACAGAGATCAACTTAGGCTGCAAGCAGCCCCTGCCGAAACTCTCGTCTGCGTTCGGTGAGGACACGAAGGGCAAGGATACGGTCAATCGTTGACCTCTTTGGTGTAAAGCCTGACTGCTCCGGACGCTGGTGCTCAAGCAGATGGTGGCGAACCCTATCAAGAATTATCCGAGCAAAGACCTTGCCCGGCACTGAGAGCAGCGTCACCCCTCGGTAGTTGTTGCAGTCTTGGCGATCACCCTTCCCTTTCCAGAGAGGGACAACAAGGCCCCTCTTCCAGTCAGTTGGGATGATGCCTGTGTTCCAGGCAGAGCACAAAACTGCATGCAACAACATGAGTGCAGCATTTCCACCAGCCTTGAGAAGTTCAGCATGGATGCCACAGATCCCTGGAGCTTTGCCCCATTTCAACTGGTTCACCGCAGCCCGTGTTTCCACAAGCGAAGGTGGACCACAGTTGATTCGAGGGTCAGCAACAGGGATTGTAACACCCTTGACGTCCAACTCGACAGCTGGTGGATCAGCCTGGTACAACCGCTCAAAGTAACCGGCCCAGCGGGCCTTCACTTCAGACTCCTCCATCAAGAGCCTACCACTCTCCGCTCGAACTGCAGTGCTCCGAGGGATGGGCTTGGATGAATGCAATGCGCGAATTCCCCTGTAAGCGGGACGAGAATCACCTGTCCACAGGTGATGCTCTACCCCCTCACAGATTCCTCGCACATAGGCCTCCTTGTCCATCCTTGGCGCACGTACAGTTTTACGCCTCAGCTCCCTGAACAGCGCAGCTCCGCCATTCAGCTCGCCCTGCGACTCTGGTCAATGGTATCCAGTGTCCCTTGAGAGACAAAATTCTTCTTTGCCCTTCGGTGAGTTCCAAGACATCCACCGGCAACATCAAGGATGGTGGTCTTGAAGGTACTCCACAACTCTTCAGGACCCCCCAAAGCACCCAGACCCCCCAAGTGTCCACTCAGCCTGTTCGCAAACTCCTCAGCTACTCTCTCATCCCTGAGCTTGCCAACATCCAGCCTAGGCTGGGATGGTACCATTCTCCAGGATTTAAGGTGCAGCTTTAGAGTTGCTACAACAAGCCTGTGGTCAGTATTGAGGAACTGAGCACTCCGGTAGACCCTGCAGTTCTGGATCATCCTCCAACGACCGTCAATGAGGACATGGTCAATCTCCTTTGCCACACCACCAGCGTTGGAATACCAAGTCCAGCGATGAGCTTGTGGGCGCTGAAACCATGAACCAGCCACCCGAAGTCCATGACTTCTTGCAAAGTCGAGGAACTTAGTGCTATTCTGGTTCATAGTTCCTGACCCATGGGGACTAACACACACCTCATAACCATCCCTATCAGTTCCAGTCGATGCATTGAAATCCCCCAAGACTAGAAGTGTATCTCGTCTGGGGCACTGATCAACCACAGACTCGAGCGTGGCGTAGAATGCATCCTTCACGGTGAGATCACTCGCCTCAGTCGGAGCATAAACAGAGACCAGGGAAATGACACCTAAGGAGTGACAAATCCTTAATCTCAAAATACGCTCGTTGACCGGTGTTACCTCAATTATCATTGCGTCAGCTTATTGGACACAGCTACAGCAACTCCTTGGGTATGGTAACCATCAGAGCGACCAGACCAATAGTAGGTGTAACCACCCACCATTATCTCGCCGCAATCCGGTCTCCGAACCTCAGAGAGAGCTGCAATCGCGATGTCCAAACGCTTGAGCTCAGATGATAACAGAGACAGGTGATCATCCTCTCTTAGGGATAGGACATTCCAGGCACCCACCCAAAGGGACCGCCTCAGGTTAACCAAAGGAGACCGCCGTCTGGTGGACGACACCTCAGCACCACTCCGACACACTCTCCCGCAATCTGACCCAGGGATGTTACCCCGTGGTTTTCCTCCTATCATCAAAGATTGGGGGTCCCGAAGGCTTTGCCCCAATCCCGTCATCCGGTGAGCTGCCCTGCGAAGGGAAGATGCACAGGAGGTACTCCCACGGAGTGGGTTTTCAGATTTTTTTTGCGTTTTTGTGTTTTGCGGAATGAAGGGTTTTACGGTGGCCGGAGTGCAAATCCTGCCACCAACCTCATAAAAAGTAACCCAACTGCAGGAGGACGTCCGCAGACACAGTTGGGCACTAGATATGGATGGCCGTTGGCTCACAAGGAGCTCCTCCGCCCTTTGACAGAGCTAAACCGAATATAAGAAATGCAATGCAAAGATTTATACAGCAAGCACTTAAACAGTTTCACGACTTATTGGAGTGGCACCACAAATATATACACACACACACACACACACACACACACACACACACACACACACACACACACACACACACACACACACACACACACACACACACGCAGAAATGGACCCCACAGGTCTTTATTTGGCTCTCCAGCCGAGGAGGAGAGTCCGGCTGAGAGTCAGGATGGCCGGCTACCTGGCCGCGAGCGCACGGCTGGACGTCCCCTTCTTTTGGAGTTCCGGGCACTGTCGTCCGAGCCAGCTCAGCTGAACCTGACCACGAGAGATCTTCTGGAGGCTGAACCTGACCACGAGAGATCTTCTGGAGGCTGAACCTGACCACGAGAGATCTTCTGGAGGCTGAACCTGACCACGAGAGATCTTCTGGAGGCTGAACCTGACCACCAGAGATCTTCTGGAGGCTGAACTTGACCATCAGAGATCTTCTGGCGGCTGAACCTGACCGCCAGAGAGAGATAATGGGGGAGCGCCAGAGGGAGAGAGATCGAGCGCCTCTTGGAGATGAGCCCGACTTTTATCCTCCGCCTCCCGTTCCGATCACCCCTCCTCTTCTCGCCACTCGCCTTCTCATTGGACAGGTGCGCGGTAGGCGGGGCACTCCCACTCCTCTGGGCGGAGTCTCCAGCGGAGGCGTTTGTGGCTTCTCCCACCGCCTCACCTCCGACCGCGTGTCTTATGGTGACCGTGTCGAGTCGGAGGTGGGGCGGGGAAGACGCCGGCTCCCTGCCGATTGGCTAAGGAGGGACGCCATGCCTACGCTAGACTCCGCCCACGCACGCGCCTGTTGGCTGACGTGTGCACGAAGAATGCCGCGAGCGTCATGATGTCAGGATGGACGTGAAGATGGCGTTGTTATCGTTGTTGTTGTTGTTGTTGTTGTTGTTGTTGCGGGAGATGGGGTATTCCAATGACAAATCGCAGCGCATTTACACTTATTCACCCATTAGACCAGGGGGAGGAAGCTTTCTATAAAACACGTACTTACCGAGATAACTGAGCTTAAGGAACCTGTATGTTGTATGCGATAGATTTCCAAATTCTTAACAATATTACTCGACCAATAAGAATTGTATGTTAAAAAAAAACAGTTGCCTAAATTTTTGTGGCCCGAATTTTTGGCTGGCCCTGAGGCACATGCCTTGTCTGCCTAATGGTTAATCCGGCTCTGGTTCATTGAAGTGTTTTGGATTAATGAGGTTTGGTCCATTGAAATGTTTTGGTTTATTGAGATTTGGTCCATTGAGTTGTTTTGGATTATTGAGGTTTGGTCCATTGAGATGTTTTGGCTCAGTGTGACCACTCCTTGGCTTTTTCACATAGATCTTGGCTATTCGTTGTTTACCTTGGTGTCTTGGTTTTCTATAGGTTTCCTTAGCGTATAGGTTTTCTGTTATCATCGCTTTTCCGAAACCTTGTGAATTCTTGGCTTTGTTCATTGGCTCACCTTGGCATTTATGAAAATGAGGACTGGTCACACTGTTTTCGCTTATTGAGATGTATTTTGGCTTATTGAGATTTGGTCCATTGAGGTGTTTTTGTCCACTGAGATGTTCTGCTTTTTTGAGGTTTTGTCCATTGAGTTGTTTTGGATTATTGAGGCTTGGTTCATTGTGATGTTTTGGCTTATTGAGGTTTTGTCCATTAGATATTTTTGTCCACTGAGATGTTCTGGCTTATTGACGTTTGGTCTATTGGGATGTTTTGGATATTGAGGTTTGGTTCATTCGTGATACCAAGCTGGGAGAGCTTCTCAACCAATTCTCTCTTCCTGGCTTCTGCATGTAGTTTCAACCCAATATAAATTGCCAGTGGGGTTTCCCGTTCCAGACGGGAAATTAGTGGGTTTGTCTCAAATTAGTGTCGGAAATTACTGTCTCAAATTAGTGGGTTTGTCCTTTTGCTTCCGGGCATGCTTGACTGCATTGAACTTAAGAAGCTGTGCCAAGCTTAGTGCAGCTGGGTTAGAAGGTTGGTACGCTTGGTGCTTAATGCTAGGACCCTCCAGTATCATGTTGACTCATGATATAAATGAACTAGGCACAGACTCCTCCTGACATGTTGCACTAAATGAACCATCAAATGGCTTGGATTTATCAAACAGATGTCCACGGACTATCTGAGCCACCTGTGCAAGGTGCACTGCATCACTGTCACTCTCCTGTTGACACACCTTTGTTAAGGCATGTCCAATGTCCACATCAAACATTAGGAAAATGTCTCTGCCCTTTTTGGTTGCTCTCATGTCAGGAAAATGGGCAAGAATTCGCTGCTTGAGCCTTGTAGATTGTATGCGGCTTTCCTGCTTAATTCCTAGTTGGTCCAGCTTGGAGGAATACAGGTTTGATAGATCAGCTCGCTTAAATACAGGAGCAATGGTGGCATCCTCCAAACGGGTTTCCTCAATATATGTCACAAGTTCTGCAAATGCTATGCTACAGAGCATGTTATCGAGATTCTTGGTGCCTTCTTGCTCCATTTGGACCATGGATGCATGATAATAGAGAGAGGCTAAGCACTTTGCATGGTCTTTTGCTTGAAGAGCAACCATATCTCCAGCACTGAGACGTCTCAGCAAGTCATCGTCTTCTAGAAGTGCAGCACACTCTCGAACACGTTTGTCTGTTTTGAAAGTAGAAACCTCATGAAGTTTCTCTTTTCCAGATGACCACCCACAGAAAAAGCAGAGATCTTGAGAAATTGATGATGCAGAACTTGACCGAGTGCGCTTAGAAACACCAGATGTACCTTCACCTGCATCATCAGCCTGTATCTCTTTAGAACGCTTCCTTGCACGTTCCAGTTTTGTATTGTTGTACGTAAGCCTGCACGACCTATGCCAACGTGCAATATGAGCAATGAAAGCTGCCTCGACACCATGACCTTCGTCCAATGTGTCAATGTTTATCGTTCTAGGCAGCAGACCGAGGTTATTAAACTCGAGGAGATTATCAGCCAATGTTTTGTACCCTGCGAGTGTTGCTTCACCTTGTTCACCTTTTCGTTGACTGGGAAACTGAACCTTTTCAGTGGTGTTCTGTTGACAAAGAATGCAGAGTTCCCACTGAGTAACTCGACCCATTTCAGCATCTGGCTTAGATGGATCCACAAGTTTGATGTGCTTTGCCATCTCCAGTTGCAGATGAATGGGCCTATGTAGGGTTGATCACTTGTGCAGTCATCATAACAATGGATGATGTCACTGAAATGAGTAGATGCATAACTACTACCAGTTTCATAGTTTGATCAATATTTTAAAGCATCAAAAATTTATTTGTCTTTGAAATGTGAGCATAGACGTTTAGAGCAAAATAGCTGCGGATGGTGGGATTTCAAGATGGCAGCCACAATTTTCAAACATTTAATGTCACCATTGCATTCCTAGAGCCCTAAAATGTAGTTATAGGCATTTCAACTCTCTATCTGTACTAGTTTAGGAGATATTTAACAAAACAGGTCCACGGTGGTGGCCATTTTGAAATCCAAGATGGCCGCCATATGGGGTGCAATTTCCAGTGGCCCCTGGACTAAAAATCATTGTATGGTGTTACTCTAACCATGTGCCAAGTTTCATGCTTTTAAGGGAAATTGCACAATCGACCTGTTTTTTGGAGCTAAGCCGCCCCACTAATAATACCACACCTTATGAAGCGGATTTGTTAAATCTGAAACAGTTAGAAAGCTTCTCCCACCCCATCCCTCATCTACTCGAAATGGATGAGGTGTGTGCGTGCATGCGTCATGTTTTTTGTGGAGTTCTCCTGGAGCTTTCTGATGTTGATTGTAATACACCAAAATTATCGTCATGACCTCCTGAGTTAATTAGGCTAATTAACTACGAAAAAACATCAGAAGAATTCTCGTGTTTTAAAAGCATGCCATGTTAAGGTGTATAGAGCTGCTTCATACGTCCTTCCATGGCAGGACATTCTAGTTACAAAATAAATAACAAAAAGAATGATAATATTGTAACAAAGCATATATAAATTAATACTAACAATATGAAAACCAATAATGAGAGTAATATCATTTGGCAATAATAATAATAATAAAGCACAAGTCTGAAGACGACGATGATTCACGAGCGGTATTTGACGATGTAGATTGTTTCAGAAGTCAAGGATGAGACAATGTGATAATGTTTGACCAAGTTATAAAAATGATCAACATGATGTGGTACGAGTGACAGGTTATGAGCTGCAAAATGTCGAAAACCCGGTTTCGTTCAACAACTTTAAAAATTTGACCTTTGCATAATCTTTAGAGGTCACAAAACAATGTTGTGGATATTAAAAAAAGGAAACAGGATACGTGCTATAGCTTATTGGAGTTAGTTCGGCGAAGAAGGTCAAAAACCCAGTTTGATTCCCACAACTTTGAAAATTTGACCTTTGTGAACTTTAAAGGTCAAGGATTATGACCTTTGGTGCAAAACTTCCTCTGGAACATTCCAGGAACAATATAACGTCATATAGGCTATATGGCATTTCGCACTCCTCGGATTATCCATACTTTGATGACGTCAGCGTAAAAACAAACTTGAAGGGGGCGCCACGGGCAAGGTGTTCGAGATAGAGCAAGATGGTTTCAAGACTTTAGGTGGGGAATGACCTCAAGATTATGCATAAAAAATATTGTCATCCTTGCTCCCAAAGTTTGGGCGGTCGTATGATTTTTATGTCAAAATTCGAAATTTTCTAAGTTCGTGACCTTGTGACCTTGACCTTGGGACGAAAATAAAAAATCGAGCTCCGTGGGGCTATGCAGGTGCCATTGGGTTAACCAAATACCGAAACCCCAGCCAGATTTGACAAACCCCCTCGGAGAAGATGCAAATTGAAATCGGCTACCGCCCAAAAAAACACAATTCGCAATTTTCTAAGTTCATGACCTTGTGACCTTGACCTTGGGACGAAAATAAAAAATCGAGCTCCGTGGGGCTATGCAGGTGCCATTGGGCTCACCAAATACCGAAACCCCAGCGAGATTCGACAAACCCCTCGGAGAAGATAATTTTTATGCAAAATTCGCAATTTTCTAAGTTCCTGACCTTGTGACCTTGACCTTGGGACGAAAATGAAAAACCGAGCTCTGTGGAGATTGATGAATCCACTGTGAAGGAGACAGAGCTCTGAGGAGATTGATGAGAGCTCTGTGAAAGAGACAGAGCTCTGAAAGATTGACAAGAGTCTGAGGAGATTCGGTCGGTCGGTGCGGGTCTTCTTCCACCAGCCTGCGCCCTGCCGGCTTCACCAGCTTGGATCCTCCGGATCGTGCAAGGGGTCCAGTTCGGCCCCGAGGACCAGATACAAGATAGACCCTTACCTCCAGCTCACCTTTTCTCCGAGCTGGGGGTATTAATGAAGGTGATTTCCACCATCTCTGTCTGTGTGTGTGTGTGTGTCTGTTTGTGGCGCCAGTCTGGATAAGTAGAATTGTTGTTAAGTGCATGCTTGTTTGTACATTCCGCATAGAACCGGCTGTAGGCTTTTTGCTCATGTCTTGTCCCCATCCCCCCATTGACTGCTTACGTGCTTGTTTAAAAAAAATAAACCCCCATTGTATGAATGTCAGCCTGCTCGTTGCGTCATTTTCTACCATTGACTGCCACGGCACGTATCAGGAATTAACTGGCTTTTTAGGCCAACAGATGTTATAATCTGGTCCGATGGGATTTGGCGAGTTAAAACCGCTCAGCTTCACACATGAAACGAGCACGCTTAAGCGGCTCGTTTTCGTACAAGTCCCGTCGAGGTATAAACTCTCGGTATTTCTGTCCGCGCGAATAGTTAGGTATATCGACAATTCGGCGATTGACCCTGTAGCGCGTGGACAGAATAATTGACTAGTTTAGGATGCGTTAAGGCATTCGTGGCTGGATTCCGGGGTTGGTCCGCAAAGCCACGACTGGATTGCGGCCTTCGGTGGGCGCGCGACCGCGATTTGGCTAAAACGGTCGTCCGCACGCCGAACATGGTGGAAATCAATAACACTGGTGTTCAGGAGTGGAATTCAAACTCATCTGCCTCCAAACGAAATTAATGGGACTCAGACCAAGGGTGTGCAAAGCGACTCTCCGTTCCCATTAAATTCCGAGCTTTCAAAAATTTTTCCGACACGCAAAATGGCGGCTCAAGGCGAGCAGGGGCAGGGTGGTTTGGAGTATGAGTTAATAGAATATATGGTCCAGGACGCCATCGCCATGCAGGAGGAACCCGTACCAGAAGGTTGGGAAAGGCGGCAATGCAATGTATCTGGTTCTTTTTATTATTACAACCCCACCACTAATTGTAGTCAGTGGGAGCGGCCTGTGCAGGAACTTTGCCGGCAACCAAACTCGGAGTCGCAAAATAGCGGCGCGGCCCCACCTCAGCGCAACACGAAGCGGGAGAGGACTAATTATAGCGCAACGAGCCGCACGGCACGGGGGAAGCACTCCCGTTCACCAGTTCAAACCACATGGTCATAGCAGGCGAAGCAGGACTACGACACGTACATTGACGAGATTCATACACGATTGTCGGATGCCTTGGAACAGGTGGAGTGTGATGGAAATTATATAGAAGAATTACAAATTAAATTGGATGAGGCACTACGGCAGGCAGACAAGGCACTACTGCAGGCAGACGAGGATTGGGAAGATCATGTGCACAGGAAGTCACAACAATCGGCCGATGCACAGGAACGAATTCGGGGACTGGAAAATGACTCGGCCAACACAGCCGAGGTACTACGTGGAGAAATGAATAAAGTAGAGTGGTTTACCAGAAGGTTGGAACATGAGAAGAGCGAACTGAACAAAAGAATAGAGGAGGAGCAAATTAGTAATTCTCAGGATAGGAAGAGCTTGGAGGAAGAATGGGAAACAGCTAGAAAATGAAAAACGAGAACACGATTTGGAATTGAAACATCTGAAGAAAGAGGTAAGATCAGGCAATCAGATAAGAGAAAGCCTAGAACGGAAGATAACAAGAGGAGAGGAACATCTGGAGGAAAGGAAGGAAGAATTGTTGGAAAAGTCAAAACAGTTCGAAGAACTACAGGGAGAAATGAGGAAAGTAGAGTGGAGTACCCATGAGTTGGAACAAGAGAAGAGCGAACTGAACGAAAGAATAGAGGAAGAGCAAATTAATAACTCCCGGGATAGGGAGAACTTGGAAGAAGACTGGAAAACAAAGCTGAAAAAGGAAAAACGGAAACACGATTGGAAATTGCAACAACTGAAGAAAAAGGTAAGATCAGGCGATCAGATAAGAGGAAGCTTAGAACAGAAGATAAAAAGAGGAGAGAAATATCTAAAAAAAGACTAAAGGAATACGGAAAGACAATGGACGAAATGAGGAAGGAAGCACGCAAATGAGGTGAGGAGACGAGCAAGAAATTAGTGGAAAAAGCTTCTGAGTTACGGAAACACCAAAAGAAAGAGACGGCATTGCAAAACGAGCTGAGGATGTTAAGAGAGGAAATAAAGAGAATGGAGAATGAAACGTTAAGGAACCATGCTGTGCAGATCGAACAGTTAGCAGTTAGAATCAGAAGCAAGATTAAAGAATGAGATGCAGGAAAGAGTATTGAAAGAAACACCGAGATTGGAGAAGGAAGAACATGAGAGACAGTGGGAGAGGAAACAAAAAGAAGGACAAGAACAACTAAAGGAGAAAGCAAGGTTGAAGTATGCGGAGATAGTGAAAGAACGACGAATGAAAGAGGAAAAGGAAATCAGCCAATTGAAAGAAATGATGAGATTGGAGAATGAACAACATAAGAGATGGTGGGATAGAAAACAAAAACAATATGAATTTGAAATTAACCAACTCAAGGAGAGAGCAAAGTCCACGGAGATGGAAAAACTCCGGAAAGACAACAAACAACTAAAAAGGCTCGGAGAGGAAGAACGACTCAAATGGGAAGGAAAATGGAGCCAGGAATTGGAACAGCACAATAATATGGGATGTGTGATATCACCACAGGGAGGAATGTTAGTGGTGCGGGACTTTCTTGACACCACTCGTCGGATGAAACAACAATTAGGGCAAACCCTGATAAAGGAGACACAAATAAAAGTGGAGACTGTGGAAATAATAACGCGAGCCCAGGAGTCTGAAACGTGTAGGGCGAGACACGAAGAGACATGGGAGATAAAGGGTGAATTGGAAGATGAAATTGATGAGCACACACACATGGAGTTAGCAAGGGACAATGAGGGTGAGGTTGGGGAATGTTTGGTGGCCCAGTACAAGCAACAGGATGGCCTCCTCCAGGAACAAGGGGAGGGAATATGCCCCCTTGAAGCGGATCACGACCAGGTGGGTTCGGTCAAGCCGTGCGAGGTAGAGGGGGCGAGTGCTGTGAACGGGTGCATGCGGAGCTTGGGGGGGAGGGGGTGGGTTTTGAAAACCCGGGACCCTTTGTGGTGGCGCGATTCCCCAGCGCGAATGTCCCGGTGTGTGTGGTTAAAGGTACGAGTGCATCCCTGCCAACCCTACCGATTTAGCCGGTAGACTACCGATTTTCGAGGCTATCTACCGGCTACCGATTTTACATGCTAAATCTACCGATTTTTAAAATTCAGGGAATTTTTTTTTTAATCCGAGTTACAGAATACGATACTGTACAGTACCTTGCAGTTTACGTTTACACTTGTACATACATGTAATGCATCTGATTCTGTGGTAAATATATCGTTTTTATTGAGGAAATTGTGTGGTCTAAATATAGGATAATGCACTATTTTGCCATTTTTCTGACTTGTTTCAAAAATGTCATGTATTGAAGTGCCAGTGTAAATATTATGGAAGCTGTTACTTGTTGCACATAATAAATTTGACAAGTAGGCCAGATTTTGCTGTGGTTAATAGTTGATTTTATTGAGGCTATAAAATGGTCTAAAATGCTGGAGAGTACACCGTTTTTTTTCAAAAAATTTCCGGGGGGGGGCATGCCCCTGCATCGCGCAAAAATCGACCGATTTTCATTCCAAAAAGGTTGGCAGGTATGCGAGCGTGTCGAAATGTGTGCTGAAACGCGCGCACAGCGTGGGTGTCATGGCGAGGTGTGTAAGCGTCATGGCACGTGGGAGTGTGTGTGTTGATTGGCAACGAAGATGGCGCCAGACGAGAGACAAGGGCCGTGTAGCGGCCGTAGCTGTTTTGATAACCGTGTCGGATTCGCACAGCAGCGTGCGCGAGGTCCGTGCCGTGCTTCGCACGAGGCCGCCACGGGCGCGCCTACGTGAGTGAAATCCGGTCCGGAAACGCCCGCGGTGGATACAAGCTGACCCGGTGGACGGACAGAAGTTAGGCTGGAAATTGTGAATTTGGATCGGACGGGTTTTCCAGGCGAGCGTGTGTGTCAAGCTCTGTGTGGCCTGCGCTGCATGCTCTGTTCGCAATGCGCGTGAAGCGGTTACCCAGATGCATTACGTGTACCCCGGCTTGCGCGAGAAATCGCGTAGGTTCGGGGTGCGAGTGACGTCATCGAGATTCCGTGGCGCGGGTTACGGGCGAGCAGAGCACATGTGTTCGCGTGGGGAACCCCTCCAAACGCGAGGCTTGCTTGTGATGTGCAGTGACGTCATGGCTGCACGCATAGTTGGAATCTGGCAGGCCGCAGGAGGGAAATCCCTGCCGGATGTTACCGTCCGAGAGGAAGGGACGAGGAGCGCGAAGCTCAAACAGCTGCCATGACGTCACGGGAAAAAGAGCGCTGTTTGTGAATTGCCGCGCTGGTGCGCAAAGAGAGAAAAAAAAGAAGACAAAAGCAAGCCTCGCCAATTCGGGTAAACATGATTCCCAGGCAAGGGGTAGGAGACCCCCTTGTTTTGGGCACAGGAACCACTAGATAGTGGGACGGGTTAGCTTGGTTAGACCGGCTTCATGGGGACATGGCTTGTTCCTCATGGAGCCCGTGGATGGATTAGGTAGAGGGATTTAGGTCAGATTTAGCATGGGAAATGGATTATTTTTTGGATTCGGAGACACTGACAGACTTGAATGTGTAGAGGGGACGTAGCTGAGCAACGTAGAGTAAATGGAACGTTCATTATTGTAAGGGATGACGAGGGAAGAACGAGTCAGCAAGAGGACTCAGTTAGTAGAATGGCAGTGTTCAGAGATGTGAGCGATGAATTGTAAGAAAACATGTTGAATGAGTGAGGGCCAGCAGGCCTGTGTGAGTGGGTATGGAGTGAATGTGACATGCATGGTGCGATGAGTGATTGGGGGGGGAGGAGTGATTCCCACCCAAAGGACCCCGGAGTCAGAGGAAAGTTAGTTAGTGGGTTAGCCAAATTTACAGAATGGAGGTCGTTTTGCTGTTGGTGGGAGTGTAGGCCCGAAACCTGTTTGGAGGGGTGCAGGAGTGCTGTTTACGGGCTGGGAGTGTGGCTGTTGAACGGTGAGTATTGTTTAGAGGGCACCCTGGGCACCGGACTAGTCGGCCACGGTAGGCCAAGGGCCCAAGAGGGGCCGGGATAGCGTAGTGGGCACGGGTGGGCCTGCATGAAGCGGGACCCGGAGCGCCAATGGCCGCGTGGGCAGTGTCGTGGGCACGGGCACCTGGGGAAAGGGGCCCGTGGTGCCAGCCTGCCATGTGAGCATCGAGGGGGAGTAGCCAGGGAGGGCACTCCCCAGATCATAGGGAGCTGGTAGGCTCGGAGACAGTCTCAGGGCCCGGGGGTGCCAAAGTTGGAGATTCGGCAGAGGGACGTTCCTGCCAAGGGAGCCACACATCCCAGCCACAAAACCGTGCGAGGGCACGAGGGAAAATTTGAGGGCAAGGCCGAAATTTGTGAGGACACCAACACAGGCGACGGTAATCTTGGTTGGTAGAACCAATAGATTAAGTGAGAGGTGTTTGTTGAAAGCCCCGGGGTAGTTTAAGGTGTAATAAATGCTAGGGTAAATAGGGAAATGTACCCTTTCGCACCATCCAACTCTTCGCTCTCGGTGGGCCACTGGACTCACCATGGAGAAAGATCGCTGAGATCTGACGAG
>NC_140971.1:65113830-65121330 GCF_056783735.1 Eptatretus burgeri
ACACACGCGCACACGCACCAACACACGCGCCAACACACGCACCAACACACGCACCAACACACGCACCAACACACGCACCAACACACGCACCAACACACGCACCAACACACGCACCAACACACGCACCAACACACGCACCAACACACGCACCAACACACGCACCAACACACGCACCAACACACGCACCAACACACGCACCAACACACGCACCAACACACGCACCAACACACGCACCAACACACGCACCAACACACGCACCAACACACGCACCAACACACGCACCAACACACGCACCAACACACGCACCAACACACGCACCAACACACGCACCAACACACGCACCAACACACGCACCAACACACGCACCAACACACGCACCAACACACGCACCAACACACGCACCAACACACGCACCAACACACGCACCAACACACGCACCAACACACGCACCAACACACGCACCAACACACGCACCAGCACACGCGCCAACACACGCACCAACACGCGCACCAACACACGCACCAGCACACGCACCAACGCACGCACCAACACGCGCGCCAACACACGCACCAACACGCGCACCAACACACGCACCAGCACACGCACCAACACACGCACCAACACACGCACCAACACACGCACCAACACACGCACCAGCACACGCACCAACACACGCACCAACACACGCACCAACACACGCACCAACACACGCACCAACACACGCACCAACACACGCACAAACACACGCACCAACACACGCACCAACACACGCCCCAACCCACGCACCAACACACGCACCAACACACGCACCAACACACGCACCAACACACGCACCAACACACGCACCACCACACGCACCACCACACGCACCACCACACGCACCACCACACGCACCACCACACGCACCACCACACGCACCAACACACGCACCAACACACGCACCAACACACGCACCAACACACGCACCAACACACGCACCAACACACGCACCAACACACGCACCAACACACGCACCAACACACGCACCAACACACGCACCAACACACGCACCAACACACGCACCAACACACGCACCAACACACGCACCAACACACGCACCAACACACGCACCAACACACGCACCAACACACGCACCAACACACGCACCAACACACGCACCAACACACGCACCAACACACGCACCAACACACGCACCAACACACGCACCAACACACGCACCAACACACGCACCAACACACGCACCAACACACGCACCAACACACGCACCAACACACGCACCAACACACGCACCAACACACGCACCAACACACGCACCAACACACGCACCAACACACGCACCAACACACGCACCAACACACGCACCAACGCACACGCACCAACGCACACGCACCAACGCACACGCACCAACGCACACGCACCAACGCACACGCACCAACGCACACGCACCAACACACGCGCACACGCACCAACACACGCGCACACGCACCAACACACGCGCCAACACACGCACCAACACACGCACCAACACACGCACCAACACACGCACCAACACACGCACCAACACACGCGCCAACGCACGCACCAACACACGCACCAACACACGCACCAACACACGCACCAACACACGCACCAACACACGCACCAACACACGCACCAACACACGCACCAACACACGCACCAACACACGCACCAACACACGCACCAACACACGCACCAACACACGCACCAACACACGCACCAACACACGCACCAACACACGCACCAACACACGCACCAACACACGCACCAACACTCGCACCAACACACGCACCAACGCACGCCCCAACACACACACCGACACACGCACCAACACACGCACCAACACACGCACCAACACACGCACCAACACACGCCCCAACACACGCACCAACACACGCACCAACACACGCACCAACACACGCACCAACACACGCACCAACACACGCACCAACACACGCACCAACACACGCACCAACACACGCACCAACACACGCACCAACACACGCACCAACACACGCACCAACACACGCACCAACACACGCACCAACACACGCACCAACACACGCACCAACACACGGACCAACACACGCACCAACACACGCACCAACACACGCACCAACACACGCACCAACACACGCACCAACACACGCACCAACACACGCACCAACACACGCACCAACACACGCACCAACACACGCACCAACACACGCACCAACACACGCACCAACACACGCACCAACACACGCACCAACACACGCACCAACACACGCACCAACACACGCACCAACACACGCACCAACACACGCACCAACACACGCACCAACACACGCACCAACACACGCACCAACACACGCACCAACACACGCACCAACACACGCACCAACACACGCACCAACACACGCACCAACACACGCACCAACACACGCACCAACACACGCACCAACACACGCACCCAACACACGCACCAACACACGCACCAACACACGCACCAACACACGCACCAACACACGCACCAACACACGCACCAACACACGCACCAACACACGCACCAACACACGCACCAACACACGGACCAACACACGCACCAACACACGCACCAACACACGCTCCAACACACGCACCAACACACGCACCAGCACACGGCCCAACACACGCACCAACACACGCACCAACACACGCACCAACACACGCACCAACACACGCACCAACACACGCACCAACGCACGCACCCAACACACGCACCCAACGCACGCACCAACACACGCACCAACACACGCACCAACACACGCACCAACACACGCACCAACACACGCACCAACACACGCACCAACACACGCACCAACACACGCACCAACACACGCACCAACACACGCACCAACACACGCACCAACACACGCACCAACACACGCACCAACACACGCACCAACACACGCACCAACACACGCGCCAACACACGCACCAACACGCGCACCAACACACGCACCAACACACGCACCAACACACGCACCAACACACGCACCAACACACGCACCAACACACGCACCAACACACGCACCAACACACGCGCACACGCACCAACACACGCGCACACGCACCAACACACGCGCACACGCACCAACACACGCGCACACGCACCAACACACGCGCACACGCACCAACACACGCGCACACGCACCAACACACGCGCACACGCACCAACACACGCGCACACGCACCAACACACGCGCACACGCACCAACACACGCGCACACGCACCAACACACGCGCACACGCACCAACACACGCGCACACGCACCAACACACGCGCACACGCACCAACACACGCGCACACGCACCAACACACGCGCACACGCACCAACACACGCGCACACGCACCAACACACGCGCACACGCACCAACACACGCGCACACGCACCAACACACGCGCACACGCACCAACACACGCGCACACGCACCAACACACGCGCACACGCACCAACACACGCGCACACGCACCAACACACGCGCACACGCACCAACACACGCGCACACGCACCAACACACGCGCACACGCACCAACACACGCGCGCACGCGCCAACACACGCGCACACGCACCAACACACACACACCACACACCACACACACACACACCACACACACACCACACACACCACACACTCCGCTCGCACACACACACCACACACCACACACACACACCACACACACACACCACACACACCCACCACACACACCACACACACACACCACACACACACACCACACACACACCACACACACACACACACACCCCCACACACCATTGATGTAGTGCAGGGCATGACACAACCACGCCAAATGGCTTCCCTCTGTGTTGAAGTTCCTTGTCCCTTGTTAAACAGTCACGAACTATGATAGTAACTTCATTTCAAATGTTAATTCGCTCTTGTTAAACCAATCAAATTGCCCACACGTTAATTGTTTTTGCATTAAATGCTAAACAGTGGCACTGCCAAGCAACAGTACCGGAGGTGCATTAAAAGTGCTTTGTCAATGTAAATCGAATTAAACTTATTGATGCAAACGATAATAATCATTGGTTTCGTTTGCCCAGGTGAAAATGACCGAGTCGTTAAGTGCCGTAAATGAAATGGCGAAGTTCATCAACATAGGAGGAGGAGGAGGAGGATTCGTTCACAAGGCGAATAAAAATAACTCTGTGTTTCATGTTCTCTAGGTTATGTGGTGTAAGTTCATGGTAAAAATAATATGTAACTTGGGATGTGATTTATTATTGAATTATCATTTGCACTGCCATTGCCCATGTGGGTACAAGTCATGTTGATTCTGTAATTATATACACACACACACACACACACACACACACACACACACACACACACACACACACACACACACACACACACACACACACACACACACACACACACACACACACACACACACACACACACACACACACACTGCCCTGATTGTGTTGCTCCTACTTGAGTCTTCTTTGGAATACAACACAATGCTGTGGGGTAGCCTCATTGGCTGAGGGTGTAGCTGTGCCACTGATGCAATGTCCTCTGTAGTTTAGGGCACATATTTGGAATTTGGCCAGAGTACTGGTGAGAGATCACCTACAACGGCACACAAATTGACGACTCGCCCTTCCCGTGAAACACTAGGATGACAGTTTATAGCTGGGTCTGGATTTGAACCCAGGCTTGACGGCTTGATTAAATCTAAGCAAGTATGCGTTCTGTTAAGCCATCTTGCCAGCCCTTGTACCTTAGAAAGAAACGGTTTTAGCACATTGGGTTTTTGTTTTGCCCCATTTTATGCTGCCTTGTTTGTGTTGTGCAAAGGAACTTACCAGCATCGGTAAAACGCCAGAGGGGATAATGCTGTCTTCGTGCCAGGACAGTGGCGTGCCTTCTGGCCCTGAGTGTTTTTATCCCTTGGGTACCAGGAGATGCGGAGTGGTGGTGCAGCTGCTGGAATTGGAGAAGCGGGTTGAACACCTACTGTTGTGGAGAGGCCAATGGGGTGGGTGGAGGGGTGCAGGTGGTGACTGTGCTTTGGTTTTGGACTGAAAGGAATGGGAGTGGAGAAGGTTGGGTGGGAGGGGAAGTTGGAGGTCCAGCGATAACGTGGTGGAGCCCAAAAGCAGACTGTCCAACATGGCGGGAGTTCAAGCTACGGTTGAGATCTCCGTTGCGCTACACAAGTTCTACAATATCGACCTTTTCCAGAGGGGGTGAGTGGAACAACACTGTATCTCTGAAACCATTTATTATCTTGCCAAAACAAAGTTTTGCAAGATATGTAAGTCAGCTTGTATGTTTTTTTTATTTTTTATTTTTTTGTTTGTCTGTAATCACGTATAAAAAATTCTGCAGAGCACAGTTATCAGAAATTTTTGTAACTTCGCATATCAGAGGCTTATAGAGGTCCCTTTCAGCGCACAAAATTTTGAAGGTCAAGGTCAAAGGTCAAGGTCACTTTGTCGCAAATCAGGGGAGTCGACGAAACCCTTATTTTTTGAGTAATTTTGATCGGATCGTCTTCAAACTTCATGGGAATATAGTTCATGGTCTGACACTCAGCTGATTAATTTTTGGTGGCGATTGGCCTTGACCTTCATGGTTAGTGCCTGAGGTCAAACATATTTGACCCCAAGGTCAAATTTTCAAGTTTTAGGAACCATATAGTGTAGTACCTCAAATTGAACACCTCGATGAGTGCTTTCTAGACATGTCAAGCTTGAGACATTATGACGTCATTTGGTGACGTTATGAGGCAAACACATATTTTTCATGGTTGCTCTGTAGAACGATTCTCATCGGAATCTCTCATAGGCAGATATTCCTCAAGGAGTCGCTCCTGGTGGATAGCAGCTCTGTTCACCTCAGTGTGACCTTAAAGAAGTCACACATGGTCACCTTTTGGCAAGATACGGGTCACCATGTGGGTGACATTGGTTTATTTTATTTTTATTTTTTTACATTTTTAAATCGCCTGATATTTTTTGCCTTCGTTGTGGTTATTCTGGCACGATGGAATTCTCTTTGCAGTAGCTTCTGCCACAAGGCAGGTATTCCCATTTCTGCTTTTTTATTGTCTGTTTGTTTGAACTACTGTTATTCTACAAACATACTACAGAGTAGATCTTTAAATGGATTGATTATTTTATTTTATTTTATTTTATTCATCTTTCCCCAATGTTTTGATATTCAAACCCACTTTGTTTACAATTACACGTTGTACCTTCAACACATCACCTGTGTTTTGTTCTATTTATTTACCTCTTTATTGTCTTTTACTTTCTGTCTACAAATTCCTTGTCTTGCATCAAATGGATTCATGTTGACAACTCTTGTGGCCTCCGTGTTTTCTGGTGAAAACAGGTGGAAATGGTTGTGTTGTTACTATATGAGCTGCAGCCATCTCATTACCCCCCTATCCTCGATTTTTTTTTTTCTTCCTCTTTTGAAAGAAAAAAACATTTATTGACAGGATAACCTGATACATGGCTATTGTATGGTTAGGGTTAGGATCAGCTTTTGAACCTTCCAGTCAACTTCTCAGGTCAACTGCTGGAAGATGGTGCAGTCCCTGGAGCTTCTGGGCCTCTTAATCTGTCATAACCTTTCTTGGGTGCACCGCATTGCCAAACTGCCCTCTAATACTGGCCCCGACCTCGATATTATCCATCGAGAAATGTCCGTTTTGACCTGCTCGTAGGTAATTACGTTGCAAGTATCATGGAGTATTGGTCCACACTCTTGTCTGGAGCAGCTGCATGCTTCTCTTGGAGGAGGTCCATCTCCAAGGCTCTCTGTGTTATTGGTATATATCTGTAGGAGGCAGAGTCCTGGCCAAGGTTTTTTTCTCACACCTTTAATCCAGGTTGGTGGAGTCAGTTTTTTTTTTTTTGTATCACCTCACTTCTGGCCTGGCTCTTTACCCTCTTGTACCTACATCCTTCCTTAGCCTTCGTAGGTCACACACTCTCTTCTTTGGTGAGAGCAAAAAAAGAGGGCAACAGACTGTCAAGAATCACACAACTTTTTATTCTCCCCAATTCTAAATTCACCTCCATTCCAAAATATTTATTTTCTCTCGTCTATGGAGCTGTCTCCCAATGTCTCCTTAGTCATGCCCCTCCCCCCAGTTCTTCAAGAATGTTGCCTTTCTCACCTTGTTCTTTCTCTCATAACCCTGCTCTCTTCTTCTCTCCCCAACCACCCCCCCTTTTCTCCCTCTCCAATTCCCCTCCCTCCCATCCCTTTCCTTTTTGCCACTCATGTGTGATGTCTTTGTCTCCCTTTTCCCTTTCGATCTGTTGGTTAGCTCCTCCCTTGACCTAGGTTTCTGAATATGGAGTCCAAATAAAGAAATCTCAACGTTGGACCCTTTTCAGGTGATATGCTAGTTCCCCCCCCCCCCCATGTGTATCAGCGATCATACTGGGGACTTATTGCTGGAACGTGCCA
>NC_140971.1:65126330-65151330 GCF_056783735.1 Eptatretus burgeri
ATGACGAGCAATCTCTATTGAACAAAGTGAGCATGCAACTTTCGGACTGTTTTCCTTAACCTCACAGAAGTAGTTGCAAACTGCACATCTGGAACTTTTGAACGACATTTTGTCAAATCTTTATGAGTCGGTCTGTTGCCTACCTGCCTGGCCATTAACGAAACAATCAGCACGCTTTACCGGCCAATTCTAAATGCCTTGCTGTTCATTCAAAAGGAACATACCCTTGAGACATGTTTCGTTTCTAAGTGATTTGCTTTTGTGCTATATTGCAAATGGGATGCCGCAGGAGCATGTTCCCTTTCAATTAATACCTTTTCAACTGCCCGCACACGTCCGGGGAGGACCACCGCCCGCACACGTCCGGGGAGGACCACCGCCCGCACACGTCCGGGGAGGACCACCGCCCGCACACGTCCGGGGAGGACCACCGCCCGCACACGTCCGGGGAGGACCACCGCCCGCACACGTCCGGGGAGGACCATCGCCCGCATTCGTCCGGAGAGGACCACCGCCCGCACACTCCAGTTGGCCCCGGATGGTGTTTAATATGATCGCTGGCTTGGCATGTGATTAGAGATCAGTTACAAGCATCAGCTGGAGATCTCGGAATGTCAAACAATGTCCAAATTGGACAAAGGAACACTTTTTGTCGTAGTCGGAACTGCTGCCAAGGTCAATGCTGCAGTTAAAATTTTGAAATTTGGCTCAGGTTAAGAGATTCTAGAGCATGTGTGGAAACTAAATAAAGGCAAGACCACTCAGGCACACAGAATGTCAAACAATGTCCAAAATGGACAAATGAACGCTTTTCTTCTCGTAGTTGGAACTGCTGCTGAGGTCAGTTAAGTTAAAAATTTGAAATTTGGCTTTGTTGAAAATATTCTAGTACTTGCGGAAATGAAATAAAGCCATGAACACTGGCATCTCCCTGCTTTTATAATCATTAAGATGCTTCCAGTGATCTGTAGGTATGAGGATGAGGCATTCAATGATATGAGAGGAAAGTGAAAATAAAATTTTGAGCGTTTTATCATCGAAAAACCATTGCGGCTTGTTCAAAATCAAGGCATTGTTGAGCAGGCCAAACAAAATGGCAGATAAGACTCCAACAAGCTGACAGAGGGATGACTAAGGGCTAACCAAGGATGATGCCTTGATAAAGGATAATTAAATAAGCCTGTTAATTATCTTTAAAAGTGGTGTTTAAATTAACCCAAACACCCAATTTTCATTCATGCACTCCCTTGGAGTTTCCTTCGTATGTGTGCAAAGTATTTTTGATGGAATGCTACATGACTGTAACACTCTTACTTTGTCATTCCTTCTCTCATTCTTTTCTTTTTTTTACCTCTTTTTAAACTCCCCTTTATTATTTCCTGTCATACAGCCTTTCTCCATTCACACCAATTCTTTTTTTATTTTCTGGTTTCTTTCTAATGGCAGATTCTACCAGTTCCACATTACTCTGAAAGTTCCACCCAAAGTGCTGCACAGAGTTGAAGCAAGCATTCCTCAAAATACAGGTTCCTCTTCCAACCTTTTTATTATTCTTTTATTTTAAAAATATTTTACAGCATGGAATGTTGTTCAATATCCTCTTAATTGTGGGATAATGTAGAACAGTCGTGGCCAAAAATATTGGCACCCTTGCACCTTCCTCAAATAACTCACAATTTTCTCCAAAAATAAGTTGAAATTGACAAAAGTATTTGCTCTCCACAATTCTTTATTTCATTGTTAATATTACAGAACCTTTGTTTTAAGATTCAGAACTTAATATATCCTTTTAAATCAGAAAATAAAAGGAAATTGCATTGAATAAATTCTTGACACCCTGGACTTGATATTTGGTAGCACAGCCTTTGGACAAAATAACTGCAGTCAAGCACTTCCTACAGCCATGAATGAGCTTCCTATACCTCTCTTCTGGCAGTTTTGCCCACTCTTGTGCAAACTGCTCCAGTTCTCCCAGATTTGAAGGGTGCCTTCTCCTAACTGCTGTTTTCCGATCTCCCCACAGGTGTTCAATGGAATTTAGATCTGGACTCTGCTGGACACTTCAGAACAGTCCAGCGTGTTTTGTCTTTAACCATTTCTGGGTGTGCTTTGAAGTGTGTTTGGGGCCATTGTCCTGCTGCAAGACCCATAACCTTTGAAGGAGACCCAGCTTTCTGAAACTGGGTTTAACATTGTGCTCCAAAATGCCTTGGTAATCTCCTGATTTCATGATGCCATGCACACATTCAAGGCACCCAGTACCAGAGGCAGCACAACAACCCCAAAACATCACTGGACCTCCTCCATGCTTGACTGTAGGGAAGGTGTTCTTTTCTTTGAAGGCTTCATTTTGTTTTCTGTAAACAGAGATGATGTGCTTTACCAAAAAGCTCTAACTTGGTCTCATCTGTCCACAGGACATTCTCCCAGAAGGATTTTGGCTTGTTCAGGTGTGTTTTAGCAAACTTGAGTTGGGCTTTCTTATGTCTCTCTCAGCAGTGGGGTCCTCCTGGGTCTCCTACCATAGAACCCCCTTTCATTGAGTTGGCGACGGATGATGCGAGTTGAAACTGTCGTACCTTGTGTCTGAAGGTCAGCTTGAATCTGTTTGGCAGTTGATTGAGGTGCTTTCTCCACAATTTGAATAATCCTTCGCTGCAATCTTCGATCAAGTTTTCTCTTGTGGCCACATCCAGGGAGGTTGGATACAGTGCCATTGGCTTAAACTTCTTGATAACATTGTGTATGGTGGACACAGGAACATCAAGGTCTCTGGAGATGGACTTGTAGCCTTGAGATTGTCCATGCTTGGCTGCAATCTTGTGTCTGACCTCAGACAATTCTCTGGTTTTCTTTCTTTTCTCCATGCCCATTACGGTGCACACAGTGACAAAAAACAGCAGAATGACTTCTTTTCTCCATTCAAACTGGTTGAATGAGTGATTTTTATATTGCAGGCACCTGCAACTCACCACAGGTGAGTTCAATGCCAAATAAAGGAGAATCACCTGCTTGAAATCTAATTATTTCTAACAACTTCTAAAAGTTGCCAATCATATTGTCTGGGCCATTTTAGGATTTTTGTGTGGAATAAGCTACGATTTAGTCATTTTTTCAGCTTTTTTGTTTTGTTCAACTACAAACCAAAGAAATACAAATGTGGATGCCAAAAGATTTTTTAATTCCAACAATTTTCTGGAATAAATGGTGCATTACCCGAAAAAGTGCGAGGGTGCCAATATTTTTGGCCACGACTGTAAAAGCAATAATTTAGCTTTTTCCAAGTGATTGACTACCTTATCTTATCTTGTTTTTCATCTGTACTTTCTCTTTATCCGGGCAACCTTGCCAGGTTTCCGTGTGGGATGTCAATTGGATTATGAGGAAGGGTAGAGACTTGCACAGCTTTCTTTGTCGGTCTTTGTACATTTGCCAGCTTTTAAATGCAACAATGGCAATGTAAAGTGCCTGACCCACAAAGCAGAATTATACTCAGACATTATTGGCAATGACACCGTCGCGATCGTAAAGATTCTTGAAATCCCCAGCATATCTTATTTCCCTTTTTCTGAGAGGATGTGCATAACAAGTTATCCTGGACACTAAACGGTACAACAGAGTACAATTGTTTTGATGAATTGGTTTGTTTCCAAAAGCTTGAGTGCTTTCTCCTTGTTCGGCCCTAGCTGCTGATGCACTGTTTCTGCAGAGCCACTGCTTGCAGTCCTTGTTTCAAGGCTGTCTGTACATTTGCTCTTTTATTTATTGATAACTGAAGGTGGCCTTATTTTCAATCCAGTAATAAAACAACAAAGTTATCCCACTCTTCTGTCCTTCACAAAGGATACAGTATATCTGACCATCACAGCCTTTTCTACTCTTGGTGTTGACCTACTAACTCCCCCCACCTTTTCCCATCTTCTTCTTCCACCTTTTCCCCATCTTCTCCCACCTTTTCCCCATATTCTTCCCCCATTTTCTCATCTTCCCCTCCTCTTTTTTCCATACTCCTCCCCCCATTAATTTTTACCTCCACCAGCGAAGGTGGACGGAGGTTATGTTTTCACCCCTGTCTGTTTATTTGTTTTTTGAGCAGGATATCTCAAAAAATTATGGACGGATGTGGAAGAAACGTGGTGGACAGCTTGGGTGTATGGCAATGACGAATTGATTGATTTTGGTGAAGATCCAGGTCCGAATTTTTAAAGTAAATCTTCATCATTGAGAGATAGGTCTAAAAACAATATAGTACAGTGTTGCACGATCTCTCAAAAGTTATAAATAAGTTTTGACAAAACTTGTTGGATGAGTTGGTTAAGTGAAAGAGCAAGCCAATTCAATTTTGGTTCAGGTCCGGATCCAGATCCGGCCCATCAGTGGGATAAAAAATGTAAACTTCAGCTTTACAGAGATGTGCTCTCTATTGAGTGTCGTTCTGGTTACCCTCGCCGAAGGAGAGGGTATTGCACTTGGGTCCGTTTGTTTGTTTGTTTGGCCACACAGAACTCTCATGTTTTTCTCTGCAACCGCTCGTCAGATCGAGACAAAATCTCTCCGTCGGAGCAACTCAAGTAGAATGGTCTATTGATGATAATGACGTCATACGTCACGTGGTGTGGCAGCCGTGTTGGAAAAACGGAAAAACTTTGGACCTATGTATCTCTGAAACTGCAATAGGTGCCTTCATTATGATGTCATAATTGCATATGTAGAACACTACATCTGATCAGTATGAAAATTTTTGAGGGTCATCTCAGGATAAAATGGTCCACAGAAAATAATTTGATGTCATTGGTCACGTGATTTGGCAGCCATATTGTTTAAAAAAATTAAAAAAACCTTCAAAAATCTGCTTCTCCAAAGTGGCTGATCGGGTTGAGGTGAAACTACATGTATGACTGCCTATCCATGAGGAACAAAAGGTTCACACATATGATGTCATAGGTCACATGGTTTGGTAGCCATGTTGGATTTACTCTGAAACCTATAAAAAATCTTCCTCTCTAGAATGGCTAGACAGATAGAGGGGAAAATTCACACAAATGTTCCACAATCCATGGGTGTACATATTTGTTAAGGAATACTTGATAGGTCACATGGTTTGGCAGCCATATTGGATTGAAATATATGAAATAATGTTTTCGCTGGAAACGCTTAATCAATCAACATGAAACTTGATCTTGTAGTGATGGGAAATACATGTTTTAAATTTCAACTTGATCGGACGCATGGTCTGGCAGCCAGAATTATGAATTTTTTTTAAATCTGGGTTCTTTTTTTATTGGGGTACCAGGCTGGGTAATATATTGTTTTTCTTCTGTTTATTATTATTTTTCTTATTCCACCGGCAATGTACGGGGTTTTTTTCACTTTTAAATTCATTTTCTCAGCAATTGTTAGTCCGATTGACACAAAATTTTCACTGTTGTATGTATCTTTTTTTTTGTAGAATATTTAAATGATAATTATGATATTATAGGTCACGTGGTATGAGCGCCATCTTTGAAAAACCAAAAAACTTTGGACCTCCATGTCTCCGAAACCACACTATGGAAAAAATTGAAACTTGGCACATGGCAAGAACTCCCCATGGGGAGGAAGTTTGATTTTTCGTGGTCATTGGTGAAGTGGTATCCAGGTGAAAATTTGACATGTAGAACGCTGGATCAGAAAAATTTGAAATTTCTTGAGCGTTATCTATGCAACAACTCATGGAAGAAAAAAAATATATATGACATCATAGGTCACATGGTTTGGCAGCCATATTGTTTTGAATTTTTTTTATCTTCTTCTCCAGAACGGCTGGACAGATTGAGGCGAAACTTTACACACTTGTTCTCCAAGATTTAGCTCTACATATTTGTTAAGTTTGAATTGATCAGTTACATGGTTTGGTGGCCATATTGAATTTACTCTAAAAACCTTCAACTATCTCCCGAACGGCTGGTCAGATCGAGGAGAAACTTCCCACACACATTCTCCAAGACGAGGGGGATTTAAGTTTGTTAATGAAGAATTGATAGGTTACATGGTTTGGCAGCCATATTGGATTGAAGAAAAATATTAAATAATGTTTCCTCTGGAACCACTTATCCTATTGAAGCGAAACTTTGCAAGAATCATCTAATGTCAGTGCTGCATGGATGGTTAAAATTATGATGTCACAAGTCACATGGTTTGGTGGCCATCTTGGATAGAAGAACGCCCCTTATCCGTTTAACACGAAACTTCACAAGCATGATCCACCCATTTAGAAGCAGAATGTAAATTTATGATACCATGGGTCACATGGTTCGTCAGCCATATTGGATTAAAAATTTAAAAATTTTAAAAATCTTCTTATCCGAAACGATTGAACAGATTGAGGTGAAACTTTACACGCATGTTCCCCAAGACAAGAGGATACAAGTTTGGTCATGAATAATTTTAGGTCACATGGTTTGGCAGCCATATTGGATTGAAGGAAAATATGAAATAATGTTTTCTCTGGAACAACTTCATCAATAAATTTAAAACTTCACAATTTTGATCGAGTAGACATGTGGAATGTATATTTAAAATTTCAACACAATCAGCCACATGGTCTGACAACTATAATTATTTAATTGTTTGAATTTGAGAACTTTTGTTTTTTTGAATAAGGCTCACTTGGCTGCGCCTGGGTGCGTTTGAGGGTAGAGGAGTGTCAATTCAATTGATACTGCCGATGGCCCCAGGAAAAAGGGTCACCTGTGAACGTAATAAATAGATGGAACGTGGCCTGTTAGCAGGCCCATAATTTGTCAATCCTGCATCGTAGAGAGACGTATGTGGCCTCGTTGGACTCGGGTGAGTCCCGCTTTTCCTTCTGCACCCATGGTCTCAACATTTATTACTTTCTGTTGAGGTTATTTAAACACCAATTATTTATATATGTATATATATATATATATATATATATATATATATATATATATATATATATATATATATATATATATATATATATATATATATATATATATTGTTGCGGTATTCGCGCCCGCCGGCGTGCGAACGGCCACGTAACTCGAATCGCGGCACGTCGCCCACCGGACGGACAATCCAGTCGTGACCCTCTCGGACTAACGCCGGGAACCAGTCACGGGTGGACCTTTCGGTCTCACCGCGATCGAGCCAATCAGCCCCCGCGTGGGATAGGGTTGCTCGCCAAATTCGACCTACCTAAGTACCCACGCGGAGGGTAGACCGGGCGATCGCACCTCGCCGCAGGTCGACTTCGGACACGGGCCACTTAAGCGACCCGTTCCGTACTATCAGAATAACCGAGCGGTGTTATCGTCGACCTCGACGGTTCGATTAATTATCGGGCGTACTCAGCCCACTACCAACCCTTTACGTGAAGCAAGATGGGGATTCAATGGAGGAAAAGACGAAGCGAAGCGGGAGAACAGTTCAACAATAAAGCACATTTATTCGCGGCACACGGGAAGCACACAAATACAATTCCACCAAATGCACACAAAAAAAAGAAAACACAATTCCATTTACACAAAAAGCAAACATAAAAGTGAAAACACAGTGCAGAGCTAATACCGACTACCGAGCACACGGCAACACTTATACAATGCTACTTCACAGACGGCGCCGACAACACATACCCAAAACCAAGGAAAGAATACCCTCAAGGATGAGGTGGGCCTGAGGCCGAGACCGGGTCGCGCCTACCCGTCTGGTGATGAGACGCGGAGCGGCGATGGCCCCGCAACCCGCGGGCCTCGTGGACAGTGCCTGGCAGGGGGTGGGGACGGGGCCCCCTTGGTCGCACTATCTCAGCGCGGGGGGAAACAGGAGGGGGTTGCTGATGCTCGGGGTATAGAGGATCTTTATTATCCCTGGTGTGCGTCTCCACCTCGGCCAGGTCGCGCTGCCGGCCTCCCTCGGGCGTGCAGCTCCTGGCACCGACGCGAGCACCCCCTCGTCCGACTCTCTTCAGCTTCTCCAGCCACTGCAGGCTTCGGGCTCCAGACTTCCACACTCTTCTCTCTCTTCTCCGACTCCTTCTCGTTCTCGTTCTCCTTCTCGTTCTCGTCCTGCTGACTCCTTCTTGCTGACTGACGAACACCGTCCTTTTATCCCCCCGTAACTTCGCCTTTGACCCCCTCCCTTTGACCTTTCACCTCGCTCCCCATTGGCCCGAGAAAAAGTGGGAGTGAAGGCTTTTTGATCCACAAATTTGCATATATCGATCGTTCTGGAGGCGGGGCCAAATCGCCCCTCGCTCACCGATTGGACGGCAAAAAGTGGGCGTGTGTCGTTTTTGATCCGTTTTTGAAGCACAAAATCCGTGATTTTGTACACGCTGTTCAACGTGCGCCCTGCACGAGTCCAACACCGGTACCCACAGCGGGGCAAGAACGGTGGCGATGCTACGGTTGCGAGGTGTGACGTGAAGGTCGTGGCGGTTGTGGTGAAGCGGTGTTGTGGTTGGTGGTTGATGTTGTGGTTGTGGTGGTAATCATGGCGGTTGGTCCAAAATAAAGATAGTAAAAGAAAAACGGCTATCCTGAAGAGTCGCAGCACGTATAAATGACATGTATTCCCACTAGACAACGGGTTTGGGCCTAACTACACATGCACTTACCGAGATACCTCACCTAAGGGACCTGAATGGTGGTTTGCGAATCTGGTAACCACAACAATATATATATATATATATATATATATATATATATATATATATATATATATATATATATATATATATATATATATATATAATATTTTTGAATAAGGCTCACTTGGCTGTGCCAGGATGGATTTGAGGGTAGAGGAGTATCAGCTCAAATGTGAATCCTGTCGAGGTTCCTCCTGATGACTTCATCTTGACTTTTTGCTTGTTTGGGTTCCTTCTGATTACTCCAATCCAGGACTGTACCTATTTGGTCTTCCATTTGAGTTGAATTTAATTTATTTTAATCCAATTCTGAATTCAATTTAATAATAATCATAAAAATAGGTCAGGGTCAGGTGTCAAATCAAAGTGAGGTTGTCTCAAATAAACAAACATTTATTCGTACAACAAAATTTAAATATGCATTTCAATAAAATAGACATTATCAAAGTTTTTCGACTTGCACTACCCTCGAGGTGCTGAATGAGGAGTTGGAGCCGCTGGGATTACAGGTTTCCTGGGTCAAACACTAAGATCCAGGCTTTCCATGACATCTTGGATGCCGCTGTCCTGTCTGTGCCTGTTTGTGGTGAGGATTTTGATGTCATGCAGAGATTCACTTACCTAGGCAGTGATATTCATGTCTCTGCCGGCTGTGTCAGAGGTCAACAGACGTCTGGGTCGGGCCTGGGGAGTCATGGATTCACTGGATAATGGGGTGTGGTGCTGCCGGTACCTGTGTGGGAGGACGAAAGTCTGAGTCTTCAGGTCCTTTGTGCTTCTAGTCTTGCTCTATGGATGCGAGACTTGGACTCTGACCAAGGATCTGTGTCGGAGACTTAATTCCTTTGGTACCAGGTCTCTTCGGAGAATCCTTGGCTATCGCTGGTCGGAATTTGTGTCCAACGAGCGGTTGCTGAGAGAGACTCAAATGAGATTTGTTACCTGCATAGTCCGTGAGTGTCAGCTGCGGCTGTATGGACATGTGGCTCGTTTTCCCGACGCTGATCCTGCTCACCAGATTCTCTCAACGAGGGAGTCTCGTAAGTGGATGTGGCCACGTGCCTCGTGGTTGCAGCAGGTTGATCGGCATCTCAAGGAGATGGGGATGGGCCAGGCATCTGCCTGGGGGATGGCCAGACAGAGGCCCCTGGATTGGACGCAGAAAGTGGGCGCAGCGATGCGCTGCTCTGGCGCATGCTCCCTTACCTGACCTGACCTGACTCCTCAGGATAAAACCACCAAGCAGATGAAGAAGAAATACCAAACTCTCGTTTGTAAAGTTACAATGTAATTTCCTCAACATTGATTGGTTGAGAGAAAGAAAAGATGGGATTATCTAATTGGTGGAACCAAAAAGCAACATGAATAATGAGTTGGCAGAAGTGAACCATCATGAATTGTGATTAGGTGGAGATGAATCACCAAAGTACCAGCAGAAATATAATGCAAATTCGCTGAGGGCTAGTTGGGGGGGATTGTAGTGGTGGTGTTGGTGGTTTTCATGATGACTCAATATCAACTGTGGTGGAGTTGTCACAAAATCAAGCCATTATAGTCATAATAGATATAAAGTCCGGACAAATTATTTGTCGACAAAGAATAGGATTGGTTGACCTGATAAATGTGGCCTCCGTTGCACGTAGATGAACTGAACTGCGTGATCCACTCAGGATTTTAAACCAGCCAATACGATACTGCTCTGCACACCGAGGCCGATTATTCAGTAAATGGTAACCAATTGCAGAGGCACAGGGAATGGTTGTCCTGTGTACATTATTACAAGGCTGAGTTAGTCGTCTCTGTTTGGATGACTGACCCCGTTTGATCCCCAAAGTGACGTGTTGTTCAATGTGATCCTTCAATCTCAAAGATGTGCGGCCCACATACCTTGCATCATCCTATAGAATCCTATAACCCACCAAAGGATCCTATAATCGGACTTGGTAAATGTCCGGAATACCGATGTCTACCTTAAGGCCCGGTCACACCTTGACGTTTTAGCCAACGTATGCCGATTTTTGAATTTTTTTCTAAAACGCTGGCACACGTTGAATACGTTATGGGTAAGTTTTGATAACATTGAGAGCACGCTGGCATACGTCGTAGTACGTTGCCATACGTCGTTGTACGTTGGCTTTAAACGTTGTACTTTTCGGTTGTCCTCAAATTTTTCATGCTTGAAATTTAACGACGTATGCCGGCGTATGACTCACACGTTCCGCTACGCTGGCCACAAGTTGTAGGCACGGTCTGCGATCGTTGACAGACGTCAACACATGCTACTTGTAAGTTAATCATAAGTTGAGACACGCCGAGGTAATGTTTAGCGTACCCGAAACTTATTTCTAACCTATGATTAACGTGTTGTTGGCACATTACGCGATCGTTGCCGCACGTCGACAGACATTACTTTTAAGTTACTCATAGGCTGAAAGACGTCGGTATAATGGATCGTCCTTGCGTCAGCGTCCACGGCCACGGCCAGGACACTTATTTGCAGCATTCTTCAAACTTTTCTTCAGCATGACGAGGATGTTCACACTTCGATGTCTAGCTTGGCTATGATTCCAATTGTCCATCGGCAGCGTCTATTTAAAATAGTCGAGTTTGAGCGTTTTAACACGTTCAGAAGAAACGTTTCAAATTTCCAAACCCCAGCGTCAAAAAAACAAAAAAAAAAACAAAGGCGAGTGACAGCAATTTAAATCGTTCATTGTAAACAATGAAACTAGCTGAGTGGTACCGTTTAAAAGTCGTTGAGTGTAAAAAAAATCCAATTGTTGAGCGCAAGCGTCTACTTTCAATAGTGGGGTTTGAGCGATTTAGCACGTTCAATAGAAACGATTAAAATTTCCAAACCCCAGCGTCAAAAAACAAAGGCGAGTGACAGCAATTTAAATCGTTCATTGTAAACAATGAAACTAGCTGAGTGGTACCGTCTAAAAGTCGTTGAGTGTAAAAAAAAATCCAATTGTTGAGCACAAGCGTCTACTTTCAATAGTGGAGATGCAGCCATTTAAATCGTTGAGTGGCAGCCTATGAACCTACCCGTGGACACGCGGACGCAAGGACGATCCATCATAACCCACACCCTCCCCCTCACACCCACCTACTACTGCCAACATGAACAAACTACTACTAATACTAATACTGATACTGTTACTGCTGACATGGACATCGACTCAAAAAGGAATCGAAAACACTGTTGGGTTCCCCTTTTATGAGCAGCATTTTTATATACCAATTCCCAAAATCGCTGGGAACACGTCTTTATATGGCAGTTGTAAGCTAGAAACACATTCATTTTTTTATTTTTTTTGTCGACCGGAAGACGTCATTGGAATACGTCTACATACTTCGATGTGTGTTGGGACTACGTAAAGAATTGGTTCAAAGCACGTCAAACATAAGTTAGAAATAAGTTTCGCGTAAAAAAGACATTACCGCGACGTGTTTCGACTTATGAGTAGCTTATAAGTAGCCTTTGTGGACGTGTGTAAGCGTCCACATATCGTGTGTAAAACTTATCCCCATCGCATGCGGAACGTGTCATACGCCGAGTACGTCGTAAAATTTTGAACATGTTCAAAATTTCTTGACGTACTCTACTTACTACGACTTATGATAGCGTATTTAGCGTTCTACTCGCGCATACCAAACTTACCCATACCGTATTCGACGTGCCCCAACGTTTTAGACACACTTTTTGTTACGTCGGCATACGCTGGCAAGATCGCCAAGGTGTGACCGCGATTTTGACCCTTCCATTTCTACGGCAGTTATGATTCGAATCGTTGTGCGTCAGCCTTTTAATAGGCTACGCCACGACATCGTCGGCGATGCGTGCAACGCGCTATGCCTGAGTTAGACTATCGTTGGGCATCGGTTGTGTAGGCCGACAACAGGTTCAGCATTCGTTGGTATAAGTTATCTATAACACAACGAAACGTTCTGTGTAGTTACCAATGCGTTATACATAAGACCAAGTCGCTATGAATACGTCCGAATCTTTAAAAAAAAACATCAAAAGTTCAACGTAAGCCAGCGTTTTACATAAATTTTAACACGTTGCCATCGCTGGCTAAAACGTCAAGGTGTGACCGGGCCTTTAGAAAGGCAAAGTGTCTCAATGGTTTGAAAACTAGATCAAACAGTTATTTTTTGTTTGAAAAATTAAACCATGTAAAAAAAAAACTATACCATGTATCCTATTCTTACTATGCTATGCTGTTCAACCATGAGTGATTTTCACTACCCGCCGGTTGCTTCCGTCAGTCCAAAAAGATGTTCTGCCCACCTCATATAAGTAAGATTATTTACGAATTTCAGTGCCAGTGTGATGCTAGGTATGTGGTCCGCACATCTTTGACATTGAAGTATCGTATTGAACAACACGTCCCTTTGGGGATCAGATGGGGTCAGTCATCCGAACAGAGACAACCAACTCGGGGTTTTAAGAATGTACATGGTACAACAACTATTCCTTGTGCCTCTGAAATGGGTTACCATTTACTGAATATTCAGCCTCGGTGTGCAGAGCAATATCGTAGTGGTTGGTTTAAAATCTTGCGTGGAAGACTCAGTTTAGCTCACCTTCGTGCAATGGAGGTCACATTCATCAGGTCAACCAATCCCATTCTTTGTAGACAAAGAATTTGTCCGAACTTTATATCTATTCTGACTGATAGCCTCGCTGTGTGACAACTCCACCACAGTCAACATTGAGACATCATGAACCACCCCCCAAACTAGCCCTCAGCTAATTAGCATTACGTTTCCACCAGTACTCTGGTGATTCATCTCCGCCGAATCATTATTCATGATGCTCTATGGTTCCACCAATCAGGTAATCCCGTCCTTTCTCTCAACCAATCAACGTTGAGGACATTGCATTGTAACTTTGTAAACGAGAGTTCGGTGCTTCTTCTTCATCTAATTGCGGTTTTATCCCGATGAGTGCAAGTCGAAAAACTTTGATAATGTCTATTTAATTGAAATGCATATTCAAAGTGGGTTTACATCAAAGCAGGACGTCTTGGTACCTGGTCATCACTGCCAGCATTTCTAAAGTGGCTGTTCTAATTATGTTAATTATGTAACACACCCATACATAGATGCCACACAAAATACACCACACAAAGCAACACAAACACCACACGAAACAAGTCCTGGCAAGGGTCTGCAATCTCTGATTGCTCTTTTTCTTGTTCTTATTGCTCTCTCCTCCCCATTTCCTCCCACCTTGCTTCAACCTTTTCCTTTCAGTCTACTGGTGAATTAGAAATCCTATCTTCTGTTGCAAATGGTCATGGAAGACATTTTATTTGTATTATATGCAATTTTGATGAAATGTTTTATTCCTTCCTCTCTTAGCCCACCCGCTCCTGCTCTCATAACTATTTTCTCCTGCCGTCTTCTTTTTCCTTTTTCTTCCACTCTTCCCCTGCACTTTCTCTTCTCTCACCTTCTATTACCTTTTAAAGTTATTTTTTCTCAATTAATTCCCTCCTTGCATGTCATATTTAGCCTCTGACTTCCATCTTTTTGGCATATGTGTGTCTCAGGCCCAGTCCTGGTTTCATCAGCCCGTGTTTTAGACCTTGGAGTTGTTTGCAGCAAGACTGCGCAGGTTCTTTACAAAAGCGAGGAGGTTGTGCTGGACGATGTATTCATCTTTAAGATCCACTTACTCCTGAATTCCACACAGGTGTGTTGCTGTTGCAGTCGGTGAAAGTCTGCCTTATGGAGCCATGAGAGCAACTTATTCCAAAGTTCTAATATTGATCCAGAGCTCACTATTGAACAATACCTGACTCTGGCTTGTGCTTTGCAGGTAAAACAATCATTATCAGAAATGGACATCCAACTCATCATGGAGCTGAATTTCAGTGAGAATGATTCAATGTAAGGCTTGTCCTGAATACATATACATATGTATGTATATATATATATATATTATTATTATTATTATTATTATTATTATTATTATTATTGCTTTTCCACTCACAAAGTTCTTTTTTTTTTGCTTTCCCATGTGTAAATAAAGGGTCACGAAGGACACAAAACCTTGGAAATCTAAAGGATGAGCGCATTGGTAGTTTAGTGCTGAGGTCACGAGATGAAAGATTCTGGGCTCGTATAAAACTTAAAGGCCTGGTCACACCTTGACGTTTTAGCCAGCGATGGCAACGTATTAAAATGTATGTAAAATGCTGGCTTACGTTGAACTTTTGATGTTTTTTTTTAAAGATTCGGACATATTCATAGCGACTTGGTCTTATGTATAACGCATTCGTAACGGACACAGAACGTTTCGTTGTGTTATAGATAACTTGTACCAACGAATGCTGAACCTGTTGTCGGCCTACACAACCGATGCCCAACGATAGTCTAACTTAGGCATAGCGCGTTGCACGCATCGCCGACGATGTCGTGACGTAGCCTATTAAAAGGCTGACGCACAACGATTCGAATCATAACTGCCGTAGAAATGGAATTGTCAACATCGCGGTCACACCTTGGCGATCTTGCCAGCGTATGCCGACCTAAGAAAAATGTGTCTAAAATGTTGGGGCACGTCAAATACGGTATGAGTAAGTTTGATATACGTGAGTAGAACACTAAAGTACGCTATCATACGTCGTAGTAAATAGAGTACGTCAAGAAATTTTAAACATGTTCAAAATTTTACGACGTACTCGGCGTATGACACACGTTCCGCATGCGATGGAGATAAGTTTTACACACGTCCACAAACGCTACACATAAGTCGAAACACGTCGCGGTAATGTCTTTTTTACGCAAAACTTATTTCTAACTTATGTTTGACGTGCTTTGAACCAATTCTTTACGTAGTCCCAGCACACATCGACGTATGTAGACGTATTCCAATGATGTCTTCCGGTCGACAAAAAAAAAAAAATTAATGTGTTTCTAGCTTACATATAAAGACGTGTTCTAGATAAAGTCTAGATCTAGATAAATAAATAAACAAAGATAAAGTCTAGATAAATAAAGATAAAGTCTAGCCATATAAAGACGTGTTCCCAGCGGTTTTGGGAATTGGTGTATAAAAATACTGCTCATAAAAGGGGAACCCAACAGTGTTTTCGAGTCCTTTTTGAGTCGATGTCCATGTCAGCAGTAACAGTATCAGTATCAGTATTAGTATTAGTATAAGTATTAGTAGTAGTTTGTTCATGTTGGCAGTAGTAGGTGAGTGTGAGGGGGAGGGTGTGGGTTATGATGGATCGTCCTCGCGTCCGCGTGTCCACGGGTAGGAGACATCTTTTCACCATTGTTCGAAGTTCTATGGGGCTTTTTCAACAATGAGCTATAGCTTGTTTTTACGATTTAGGTCTATTCATAACGGGTTGGACAAATGCACAATGAACTAATAATGTGCATAGAGCGCTTTGATTACTTATAGATACGATATACCAACGAATAATTATTGTGAAGCCGGCGTTCACAAACTATGCCCAACGATAGCCTAACTTATCCATATCGTGCGGCAGTTTATCTTTGCCGGTGACGTGGGGTTTGCTATTCATAGGCTGCCACTCAACGATTTAAATGGCTGCATCTCCACTATTGAAAGTAGACGCTTGCGCTCAACAATTGGATTTTTTTTACACTCAACGACTTTTAAACGGTACCACTCAGCTATTTTCATTGTTTACAATGAACCGTTTAAATTGCTGTCACTCACCTTTGTTTTTTGACGCTGGGGTTTGGAAATTTGAAGCGTTTCTTCTGAACGTGTTAAAACGCTCAAACCCGACTATTTTAAATAGACGCTGCCGATGGACAATTGGAATCATAGCCAAGCTAAACATCGAAGTGTGAACATCCTCGTCATGCTGAAGAAAAGTTTGAAGAATGCTGCAAATAAGTGTCCTGGCCGTGGCCGTGGACACTGACGCAAGGACGATCCATTATACCGACGTCTTTCAGCCTATGAGTAACTTAAAAGTAACGTCTGTCGATGTGTGGCAACGATCGCGTAACGTGCCAACAACACGTTAATCATAGGTTAGAAATAAGTTTCGGGTACGCTAAACATTACCTCGGCGTGTCTCAGCTTATGACTAACTTACAAGTAGCATGTGTTGACGTCTGTCAACGATCACAGACCGTGCATACAACTTGTGGCCAGCGTAGCGGAACATGTGAGTCATACGCCGGCATACGTCGTGAAATTTCAAGCATGAAAAAATTTGAGGACAACCAAAAAGTACAACGTTTAAAGCCAACGTACAACGACGTATGGCAGTGTTTTTCAGCGTGCTCTCAATGTTATCAAAACTTACCCATAACGTATTCAACGTGTGCCAGCGTTTTAGAAAAAAAATTCAAAAATCGGCATACTTCGGCTAAAACGTCAAGGTGTGACCGGGCCTTAAGGCAGCAAGATTAAGGATTTATGTTTTAAACTTCTCTAAACCCAAGTTATCTCATAATAATTATCACAATGCTAATTGGATTGTCATTAAAATCCAACTTTTCACTAATGATCTTTGATGTGCTTACCTGACTCGCTTGGTTTGCTTTCCATATGATACCAGTTCGCATTTCATGGTTTACTCTCCATACCCTTGGAGAAACTTGGGATGGTATTAAAATGGTACATATGAACCATCTGTACCACCCAAATCCCCTAAAAATATATATGTGGAACAACCTTCAAGACACTGAGGTCTTGAAGTTTGTTTCACAACTACAAGCAGGAAGGAGGACCTATAATTTAGTGAGCCTCAGATCGGTTGAGATGGCAGCCTTTTTGTGACAACAATGTAGTTGGACAGGAAATAAGGTCATTCCCTTGGCTCTTGCAGGGCAAGTGGATGGGACACCATGCAGACAACTTGCACACGGACACTGCGCCTACACTTCTGTCCCCGCCGTGGCCTACACCACCACCGTCCTGTTCTGTTTGATTACTTCCACTTATGTGCCGTCTCTCTCACCGTGCATGCTGCCCTTGTTGCTCTCCACCAGCCACTTCTCAGGTATGTAAGGTACCAGCAGTAAATACCCTCATTGCAAACAGGCAATCAATTTTCTCTTCTCACCAAAATCTATGTTGATGTTGGGTAATGACTACGGAAACATGATGATCATTCGCTAAAGATGCACCAAAGAAAAATATAATGAGGTGTATATATAAATTACAATACATTCATATGTTGTCTTAATAATTATGTATATTTATATTGTTGCGGATTCGCGCCCGCCGGCGTGCGAGCGGCCACGTAACTCGAATCGCGGCACGTCGCCCACCGGACGGACAATCCCGTCGTGACCCTCTCGGACTAACGCCGGGAACTAGTCACAGGTGGGCCTTTCGGCCTCACCACGATCGTGCCAATCGGCCCCCCGCGTGGGATAGGGTTGCTCGCCAAATTCGACCTACCTAAGTACCCACACGGAGGGTAGACCGGGCGATCGCACCTCGCCGCAGGTCGACTTCGGACACGGGCCACTTTAAGCGACCCGTTCCGTACTATCGGAATAACCGAGCGGTGTTATCGTCAACCTCGACGGTTCGATTAATTATTGGGCGTATTTAGCCCACGACCCACCCTTTACGTGAAGTAAGATGGAGTTTCAATAAAGGAAAAGACGAAGCGAAACGGGAAAAACAGTTCAACATAAAGCACATTTATTCCGCGGCAAACGGAAAGCACACATATACAATTATACACCAAAAGCAAATGTAAAAGTAGAAGAAGCACACAATTCTGCACAAAAAGCAAATGTAACAATGCAGATCTACTACCGACTACCGAGCACACAGCAACACTTATACAATTTTACTTCACAGATGGCGCCGACAACACACATACTCAAAGCAAAAGAAAAAGGAAGGGACCACCCTCAACGATGAGGGGGGCAGACGGGCTTGGGGCCGAGACCGCGTCGAGCCTACCCGTCTGGTGATGAGCCGCAAAATGGCGGCGGCGCCCCGACTCCGCGGGCCTCGCTGGCACTGCCTGGAATGGGGTGGGAACGGGGCCCCCTTCTCACACTATCTCAGCGCGGGGGGAAACAGGAGGGGGGTTGTTGATGCTCGGGGGAATGAGGATATCTCGCTGGCTTGGGTCCCGCGACGAGCGTCTCCACCGCGACCTCGGTCGCGTTACCGGCCTCCCCTCTCCGCAGCTCCCCGACTCTGACACGAGCGCCCTCTCGACTGCCTTCGCCGCCGCCACCACTCTCCAACTCTCCACTCTTCTCAACTCCGTCCAACTGCTTTCCTCTTCTCAGAAACTCTCAACTCTTTCCAACTAAACTACTCCCTTTCGGCGAGCGAACGCGGCCCTTTATAGCCCCCGGGGCTTCGCTCCTTCACCTTCGACCCTTCACCTCTGGCTGGCTCCCCATTGGACAGAGGAAAAGTGGGCGTGAATGATTTTTGATCCGCGAATCTGCATATAGCGATTATACTCCGACACACCTGGAGGCGGGGCCAAATCGCCCCACGCTCACTGATAGGATGGAACAGAAGTGGGCGTGAATCGTTTTTGATCCGATTTCTCGGAAAGGCTGGTGTTTTTGCACCCGCTGCTCGGTGCGCGCCCTGTACGAGTCCAGGATCGGTGTCCACAAGCGGCGCGGGAATGGCGGTGATGCGATGGTTGCGAGAGCGAGATGTGACGGCAAGGGTCGTGGCTGTGGTTGTGAAGCGGCGTTGCGGTTGGTGGTTGTTGTGTGATGGCTGTTGAGACGTGGTTGGTGGTGGTTGTGGTGGTAGTAATGGCGGCTGGTCCAAAATAAAGATAGTAAAAGAAAAACGGCTATCCTGAAGGGTCGCAGCCCGAATGAATGACATTTATTCCCTCTAAACAACGGGTTTGGGCCTAACTACACATATACTTACAGAGATATCTCACCTACGGGACCTGAATGGTGGTTTGCGAATTTCGTCAACCACAACAATATATAAGGACTTTTATATGGTGGGGCCCTGTGAAGTGGAAAACAAACAAACAAACATATTTTGCACTAAAAGATAATATGCAAGTTTGAAATAAAGGAAGATAATCCAATTGTGAATTAATTGGGAACAAGAAGAGAATCAAAGGATGATCTGACTGTTGTAGAGGAGAGTAGACGGGAGATGCAAGAAGTACTGGGGTTGCGGAATATGGCATTTGAGAAACATGGGCTGAAGCTGAGTCTGGAGAAGACTGAGGTGATGTGGGTTGGGCAGCAGTGAAAATAAATATCAGGTTAGAGGGGAAGGAGATCAGACAAGGAAATAGGTTTGAGTATCTGGGGGGGAACAGTGGAGTAAGTCTGAGGCAGAGATGAGGTAGAGGATTCAGGTGGGTGTGAATGCATAGAGGATGGTGGTGGGAGTAATAGCGGAAAGAGGGATATCATGGAAATTGAAAGGGAAAGTTGTGGTGACTTATGTGACGCTGGCCTACGTTTATGGTCTCGAAACGATTGTGCTGACAGATACACAACAACCAAGGTTTACAGGTCTGTGAGAGCAACTGTGTCAGGAGGATTACAGGAGTGAAGAGGGTGAATAGATGGAGGAACTGAGGGAAGAGCTTGAATCTTGAAATTGGTAAAAAGCTGGCTGAAGTGGGCTGGACACTTGGTGTGGAGGGAGGAAGAGATAATGGCAAAGAGTGGATAGGTTGATGGAGCAAGGTTGGAGCAAATAAAAAGAGGTAGACTGAGGTTGAAATGGAAATGTTGTGTGAGGAGGGATAATAATAAGATGGGGGGTGGTTGGAGAGTTGAGAGAAATGGCTAAGGACAGGGAGAACTGGAGGAGTATCGTGGTTGAGGCAGGGCAGAAGATTGGTACCGTTGGACCTCACCTCTTATAAAGGGAAGAGAAGGAGAAGTTAAAATATGTGAAATAATATAGTTGATTAGTGGAACTTGCAAAGAACCCATCATTACGGTTACGGATGGGTGAATTTCCCTACTTTTATGACGTCTATGGCATATTTTATTATGACTTTTATCCCAGCTGCCACCAGGTGGCACTCCGATACACATTTACATCAAGAAAATTGGGTTCCTCTTCTAACCCTGAACCCCTGGACTATGATTGTTTTTTGTTGTTTTTTAACCCCCTAAAACACCCTGAGTACAACCACCAGTTTTCAACTCATTCTGTCCAGTGGTTTCGGAATATAGAGAAGATAAGCAATCACTTCTCATGGGTTGATTATTTTGCTCCCCCCTTACCATATCATACTTTGAGAAAACTTGATGAAGAAAAATCTGCATGCACATCATCGACAGAATGCTATAATGATAATACACGCTAATCTCTTCCAAATTGACATGGCAGTGATATGTCTGAACACATTTATTGTGACAGTCTGGTGCCTTCCATTTGTTATGAGATTGTTTTAATAGACTAAAGTTGCAAATGATTTGAACTTCTGCTGACGGAAGCAATTTATCCAGGGCTAAAGTATTCGATTAAAAACCCTCCAATGTTCTTTTCTTGGCATTGTTAAAGTCGTTTGAGGGGAATCCCTGCTGGGATTTGGTTTTCTATATTCAAAATTCATCATTTCATTCCACCTAGTTCTTTATCTTCAAATTCCTTTACAATTGGTAAATAGCATGCAATATCATCTCATAAAAAATCGCCCTTCTGGGAAATATTTTTCATGACAATTATTGAATTGGTTTTGTTTGAAAACTTTTTTTTTTCATGGTATCAGCTTTGCATTTTTATTGTCGTTGTTGTTTTGTTGCCCCATTATTTGAAGTCAGCGACATTATTTCACAACCAGCAGGGACATTAGGCCCTCCGTGGTGGTAAAGGAGCACCTCCACGGAGGTCCCTCCATGGAACCTCCATGGTAAAGAGAATGCTCAAGATAGAATGCCACAGTTATTTGTGTGGTGTATAGGAAAGAGACTACTGCCTCGATTGCTCCCAAAAATATAAAATATTTAAAAGTTTAAATTGTTTAAATTCAGACATTCACAAATAGAACACACACAAGAATCCCCATGCCACACCCCACCCCCTCTGCCAGCTGCCAGACCCGTTACATCACTTGTTGGCGAATCGTCAGCGACAGTGCTGTCGCTGATGATTCCTTTATAGTTGTGGAGGAATTCGGGGAAGGGTTTGAAATAACAAAGGGCTTACTTTGTGTCACCTTTCATAGTTGCTTTATGCAGCTTTCTTCAGTGAAATGAGCATGGGAGGGGTCAATTTATTTGTATAATCCTAGCCACCTGGGTTTAATTGATTAGGTGAGCTAATTAGTTATTCTCTCCATGCACAGGTGAGAGATATGCATCGGTCTTTGTTTTTCAAATATATATGCAGTACTGATAGTCTACACCCCTTTTTAAAATTTCCACCTTTTTTGCCTTATAGCCTGAAATGAAACTGCATAAAACCAGACTTTTTCCACCTTTACTTACACATCGTCATCCATAACTTCCAAGTGAAAAACAAATTATATTGTTACAGTTGTGGAAATTCACAGATCACCATTCAGGTTCCCCAAAGATCAGTTATGTGGATAAGTGTGTGTCCAGGTTAGATTTCCCCACCAATGTATAACGGGAATTATTCGTGTGCCGGGCTATGAATCTTGAGGTAGTGTTATTGGTTCACGAAAAAATATTTTCACGAAAAAAAAAAAAAGTGACCACTATATTCGTTATTGTTGTGTGTCTGTCTGTCTGTCTGTCTGTCTCTGTCTGTGTCCCAAGCATAGCTCCGTGGGTTTTGATCTGATTCTGATAAAATTTTGGTGGGAGGTTTATATCATGATCTAGTTGTTTTCCTGAGAATGGGCGTGGTGCGCTCATTATGGGCGGAGCCACGCCCAAAAAACGTGTTTTTAGAGGGTAGCCGATTTCAATTTGCATCTTCCCCGAGGGGGCTTGTCGAATCTGACGGGTTTCAGTATTTGGTTAGCCCAATGGCACCTGCATAGCCCCACGGAGCTCGATTTTTCATTTTCATCACAAGGTCACAAACTTAGAAAATTGCGAATTTTGATGTAAAAATTATCTTCTCCGAGGGGTTTGTCGAATCTGGCTGGGGTTTCGGTATTTGGTTAGCCCAATGGCACCTGCATAGCCCCAGGGAGCTCTTTTTTTTTTTTTTTTTTTTTTTTCATTTTCGTCCCAAGGTCAAGGTCACAAGGTCACGAAATTAGAAAATTGCGAATTGTGTTTTTAGGGGGTAGCCAATTTCAATTTGCATCTTCTCCTAGGGGTTTTGTCGAATCTGACAGGGGTTTCGGTATTTGGTTAGCCCAATGGCACCTGCATAGCCCCACGGAGCTCGATTTTTTTTTTTTTTTTTTTTTTTTTTTTTTTCATTTTCGTCTCAAGGTCACAAGGTCGCGAATTTTGACATAAAAATCCATCTTCTCCGATGGGTTTGTCGAATCTGGCAGGGGTTTCGGTATTTGGTTAGCCCAATGGCACCTGCATAGCCCCACAGAGCTAGATTTTTTTTTTTTTTTTTCTTCGTCACAAGGTCACGAACTTAGAAAATTTCGAATTTTGACATAAAAATCATACGACTGCCCAAACTTTGAGAGCTAGGATGACAATATTTTTTATGCATAATCTTGAGGTCATTCCCCACCTAAAGTCTTGAAACCATTTTGCTCTATCTCGAACACCTTGCCCGTGGCGCCCCCTTCAAGTTTGTTTTTACACTGATTTCATCAAAGTATGGATAATCCGATGAGTGCGAAATGCCATATAGCCTATATGACGTTATATTGTTCCTGGAATGTTCCAGAGGAAGTTTTGCACCAAAGGTCATAATCCTTGACCTTTGACCTTTAAAGTTCACAAAGGTCAAATTTTCAAAGTGGTGGGAATCGAACAGGGTTTTCAACCTTCTTCGACGAACTAACTCCAATAAGCGAGAGGACATATCCTGTTTCCTTATTTTAATGTCCACAACATTGTTTTGGGACCTTTAAAGGTTATGCAAAGGTCAAATTTTTAAAGTTGTTGAATGAAACCGGGTTTTCAACATTTTGCAGCTAATAACCTGTCAATCGTACCACATCATGTTGATCATTTTTATAACTTGGTCAAACATTATCACATCGTCTCATCCTTTACTTCTGAAACAATCTACATCGTCAAATACCGCTCGTGAATCATTGTCGTCTTCAGACTTGTTCTTTCTATCTTTATTTTAACAACAACATCTCCACAAACAAACGAACTTCTCCTCACCATCATCTCCACAAACAACAACATCTCCACAAACAAACGAACTTCTCACCATCATCTCCACAAACAACAACATCTCCACAAACAAATGAACTTCTCCTCACCATCATCTCCAGAAACAACACCTCCACGAACAACAACACCTCCACGAACAAACCAACACCTCCACGAACAAACCAACACCTCCACGAACAAACCAACACCTCCACGAACAAACCAACACCTCCACGAACAAACCAACACCTCCACGAACAAACCAACACCTCCACGAACAAACCAACACCTCCACGAACAAACCAACACCTCCACGAACAAACCAACACCTCCACGAACAAACCAACACCTCCACGAACAAACCAACACCTCCACGAACAAACCAACACCTCCACGAACAAACCAACACCTCCACGAACAAACCAACACCTCCACGAACAAACCAACACCTCCACGAACAAACCAACACCTCCACGAACAAACCAACACCTCCACGAACAAACCAACACCTCCACGAACAAACCAACACCTCCACGAACAAACCAACACCTCCACGAACAACAACAATATCCCAACAAACAACATCTCCACAAACAAACACGATGGCATCCTCGACAGCAGCAAAGTGATCTCAAACACGGCCGCGTTGTGAAAGTGATCTCAACCACGGCCGCGTTTGACGGCAGAATCGGATCAGAACGGCGAAAGGGGCGGAGCCAGCTGGGGGTGAAGGTTTAAAGGTGAAAGGAAGGAGGGCGCTCATTTCGGGTGGTAAGCCCAGAGCGACCCCTCCCCTCCGGGCTATAAAATGGCGCGTTTCAACGCTGAGAGCATTGTTGGTCGGTGGAGGGAGTCGAGTTTGGAGCCTGGAGTCCAGTTGAGCGGTTGAGGAGGCGCCGGGTCGTAGACAAGGAACAAACGAGTTGGAGAAGAGCGCTGGGAGAGAGCGTTCAAGTTCGCGCTCTGCTGGTGTGGTGGAGTCGGGAAGAGAGCTTGGAGAGTTCAGAGGTTGGAGTGCGGGCAGAGACATCGAGGGTCGCCAGCGAGTCACCAAGAAGGTGGCAGGTAGCCCGCTCGGTCTCTCGGAGCCCCTTCGGTCATCCCGGCTCAGAGCAATTATAAAGGCTTACGAGCCCGGGT
>NC_140971.1:65156330-65198830 GCF_056783735.1 Eptatretus burgeri
TGAAATGTGTTTTGCCCAAGAGAGATCATGGCTGATGGTGAGACCCAGGAGTTTGAATGACTGAATGCAAGAGGATTGTTAAGAAAGTAGATAGGGGGTGGGGGGGGGGTTGTTAGACGGTCTTTTCAAACAGAGATGGTGAGAATGTGGGATTCGACCAGCTTGTGCTTCTTTTTTTTTTTTAAAGGTCTAAAGACTTGGAAGAGGCTGCAGCCTGCTTGTCTGAAGGATGAGGAATGTCAGAGCACAGGGTGGACTCATCAGCTAATTGACAAAGAGGGGTTTCCAGAGAGTCAGAGAGGTCATTGATGAAGATCAGGAATAAAACTGGGCCCAGAACACTGCCTTTTGGGGCACTCCAGCCTTGACAGAGAGATGAGATGAAACAATTCTGTTGAGTGCCACGTTGGTTACGAGAGTAGAGCAAGTCAGTAAGCCATGTGTGGAGTTGGCCTTGGATGCTATAGGCAGACAGTTTGGAGAACAAGACAGGATGCCAGACTGTATCAAAAACATGAAATATATCCAAAGACAGCCCTGATCTAATGTCTGTTATTGAGGGCCTTCGTCCATCCATTGTTGGGTGAATCGAAGCAGCATGTCCAAGGTGGAGTGACCTGGTCTGAAACCACATTGGTGATGTGAGATCAGATTGTTGGAGAAAAAGGAAGATTTCATAAAGAAAGATTTCAAAAGTTATGGACGGATTCGGACAAAACTTTTAGACAGGTTGGGTTTGTGACAAGGCCAAATTCATTTGATTTGGGTGAAGAAGATTTCATAAAGATGTGGATGCGGATACAACAATTTTTGAAGTGGTTCTTCATAATTGAGAGATTGGGCCAAATACAAAACATAGCACAGTATTTCAAAACGTTGTGGAAGGATTCGGATGAAACTTGGTGGATGAGTTGTCGAAGTAACCAGAACAAGCTGATTCAATTTTGGTTCAGGTCCAGATGCAGATCCGGCCTATTGATAGGAAACTAAACGTAAACTGTTCAGCCTGGCACAAGTATTAAATCGTGGCAAAAAAGAAAAATAATGACTCGTATTTATTTACATTGCAAAGTCCTGCCTTGGAATGTTTTCCTTTTTTTTTTTTTTCCTTTTTTTTTCTTTTTTTTTTCTTTTTTTTTCTCTTTTTTTTTTTCTCCTGCTTCATCATCATCATCATCTTCTTCTTCGTCGTCTTGTTCTTTTTTTTGGGGGGGAGGGGGGTGCCTTTTCCTGTTTTGGTTCCATAGTCACTGACGGAGCCTAGAGCCTCTGGCCACCTCATTGCATTCAGCTCTTGCAAAATATCCTCCGTCAATCCCAATTTTTAAATGTTTGCTTATTTCATAGAATCCTTTTTTGATTATTTTCTTTTTTTAAACTACACTACCGGTCAAAAGTTTTAGAACACCCCCATTTTTCAGTCTTTACTGAAATTTAAGCAGTTCAAGTCAGTGAATAACCTGAAATGGTACAAAGCTAAGCGGTAAACTGCCAGTGGTTAAAAAAAAGAAAAGTTTAGGTCACCAAAAACTGAAAAATAATGTAAATTTCAGAGGTGTTAAAAAAGGCCCTTTTCAGGGAACAAGTAGTGGGTTAGCAACTGCAGCTGTTCTGCAGCAATGGAAGTAAATTAAGCCTTTAAAGTTGATGCAAACAATTCCTACAGGTGTCCCAACTTTTGCTGATTAGTTGCAAGCCCTCTGTTTGTATCAAAGCAGTGTTGTAACAGATTGTGTTGCTTCACCCTCTCAAGCATTATTTGGACAATATTGCACTGCAGGAAGTAGTATAATGGTGAGTAAAAGAAAATTAACAAAGGGAGACAGACAGACCATTATAACCCTTAAAATGTAGGTTTTTCCTTTGGAGAAATTGCCAAGAAGGCAAGGTGTCAGTGAATACAGTTTCCTACACCAGAAAACTGGAGGAAACTCTGACAGGAAGAGGTCTGGCAGACCCAAAGCCACAACACAATCAGAACACAAGTTTCTGAGAGTCAACAGCTTGTGTGATAGGTGGCTCACAGGACAGCAGCTTTAATCACAGCTTAACACTGGTTGAAATAAGTAAGTCTCAGTTTCAACTGTGAAGAGAAGACTTTGAGCTGCAGGTTTGACAGGTCGGGTGGCAGTAAGAAAGCCATTGCTAAGATGGAAAAATAAGAAACAGAGGCTTGCCTGGACCATGAAGCACCGCCAGTGGACTACTGAATACTGGAAGAAGGTCTAATGGACCGATGAATCAAAATTTGAAATCTTCGGTTCATCACGCAGGGTTTTTTGTATGCTGTTGAGTAGGCAAAAGGATGGTTCCTCAGTGTGTGACACCAACTGTCAAACATGGAGGAAGAAGCGTGATGATCTGGGGCTCTTTTGCTGGATCCAGATCCGGCGACTTTCACAGAGTGACTGACACCCTGAACCAAAAGGGCTACCACAGCATTTTGCAGCACCATGCAATACCCTCTGGTCTACGCCTCGTTGGTCAGGGGTTCATCCTGCAGCAAGATAATGACCCAAAACATACCTCCAGGCTTTGTCAGAATTAACTTAGAAGAAAAGGACAAGATGGTGGGCTTCAAATTATGGAATGGCCAGCACAGTCTCCAGACTTCAACCCCATCGAGCTGGTTTGGGATGAACTGGACAGAAGTGTGAAAGCAAAGCAAATTACAAGTGCAACACATTTGTGGGAACAACTGAAACAGTGTTGGGAAGAACTTTCCAAACAATATTTGATTTCCATTGCAGAAAGAATGCCACGAGCATGTTCGGCTGTTGTATCTGCAAAAGGTGGCTACTTTGATGAGTCAAAAATTTAGATTAAATTTTGTTCAACAAAACGATTCCATGATTTCTTTTTTATCTGCAATTGTTAAGCCTGGTGTTGGCTTCGTGGTTAGGGTGGGTGTTGGGATCCGAGGTTCCTGAGTTCAAGCCCCGTTGGCCGCTGAATTAAAATACACCAGGAGGTTGACTCAGCCTGTGATCCTTCCGAGGTCGGCAAAATGAGCACTAGTGTACTGGTAAGGGGGACACTGCATCGGCGGCATAGCCGCGTCCCAACCAATGATGCAACCAGCAGCCACAGGCTGCACTCGATAGAGAGATCTGCAATTGTTTATTTGTTCTATGCTTTAATTTCATCGTACATTGAAGCATTAAAATGCTTGAATTTCAGTAAAACACTGGAAAAATGGGGGTGTTCTAAAACTTTTTACCGGTAGTGTATATAAAATAAAGCTTTTTGCAGCATTGCAGTGGTAGTTGCAGTTCAGTTGTTTTGACTTCTAAAATCACATTCTCTTCTTCCACAGCAGTGCGATATGCAATTTCTTTGTTTGCAAGTTGACAAAATGCCTTCCTTTTGTAACACCACCACTTCATTCCCAGATTTACGGGCATGGCGGCACAGGCAGCCCCATTTGCTGCGCCTTAACGCATACTTATTTCCATTCAGCCATCACCGTCATTGCCCTTGGCAAAGTTTCACGGATGGCGTTATATAAATCTGCCCGAAAGGAAAGATTTTGTCGCTTTCTGCATTTTCCTCGGTAACCACAACAAAGTCTACCTTCTTTCAAAGCCAATTGATTGGAGAGGTGTTTTAATCCAATCCTATTTCTTTATTTTTTTTAACAGCTGAGCAATTTTTGCCAACAGTGTGGCATTCTTCTAAATCCATTTGCCATACATAACCGATGCAAATAAAGTATTCTTATTGATGTGGCGAGGGAGGCAAGTTAAGGGTTCGTGGCAGCATGCGTGAGCCCAACTGATTTCTCCACCGTGCGTAGAATAAGTAACGTTGATGAGAAATGTTTGTCTAGTTCTTCCTTCGGAGATTGAGCAGCGAGTTTTCCGCCACAATGATGCATCATGCATTTGTAAGAATAAAATATAATGTTCTCTTGTCAGGTCGATGACTTGTTTACGACCTCTGCCCACCGAAGGTGGATGGAGGTTATGTTTTCACACCTGTCTGTCTCTGTATTTGTGTCTGTCTGTCTCTGTTTGTTGGTTTGTTTGTGTGCAGGATATCTCAAAAGGTTTTTTGGACGGATTCAGATGAAATTTGGTGGGCATTTTGGGTGTGTGACAAGGAGGAAATAATTATATTTCGATGAAGATCTGGCTACGGATCTAGACACTAGAATTTTTAAAGTGATTCTTCACCATTGAGAGATATGGCCAAAAACGATATATAGCACGATATCTCAAAAGTTATGGACGGATTCGGACAAAACTTTGCGGATAGATTGGGTGTGTGACAAGGACGAATTGATTTGATTTTGGTGAAGATCTGGATCCAGATCCGGGTGGAGTTATGCGCTCTACTGAGTGCCATTCTAGTTTGTTTAGTTAGTTATTTTTGAGAACCCAGTTGCTCATTTGGAAACCGCAGGTCATCGTGAGGCCCTCCTGGAAATGCAGGTTGCCCTGAGTCATTGGTATTACTTTGATTTGGTTGCATATCATAAGCATGCATCCTCCATTAAGAGGAGTGTCAAAGGTGTCCGTTTAAGTTCATTAAATTGGCGTTCATGTCAGTATGATGGACTTTGTTAAAGACCTTTGCCGTCACCACCACGACAATAAACTGCAAATTGATTATCAGGACTAGAAAAAGAAAACTGCAGAGCAAGATACCATTCGAACCATCATGACTGTGTTGTATGCATATCTCATGAATGATCCATATGTTTACTAGCTCTGATTTGTTTGTTACACCCAAAAAAACAATGAAGTTTGGTTTATCAAACCAAATCAACAAACCAGAATTATTAGCCCTGCCCCCACGCAGCAGAAAATGGTGTTTTGCAATTGTGTGCGTGCGTGCGTGCGTGCGTGCATGTGTGTGCATGCGTGCGTTCGTGCGCGTGTGTGTGTGTGGGCGTCGGCCGTAACTTCTTTTTTTTTTTCCTTGTTTTTTTTTTAACCATTTGAACTTTTGTCATCAAATTTTCAACAAAGCTTTATTATGAGAATATGGAGAAGACAAATTTAGAATTTGGTGAAAAGGTCAAATGTACCGTTTACCATACAGAAGAAGTCAGAATACAAAGCGGATGCTTTTTTTTTTTTGCATTTTCAGATGCTTTCTAGTTTTGAATTGCTTTTAGATCAGATGTATGCATTGTGGACTCACTTAGGCCAAAGGCCTGGAAAATCTATACTAACTAGAAGGCTGTGTGTGTGTGTGTGTGTGTGTGTGTGTGTGTGTGTGTGTGTGTGTGTGTGTGTGTGTGTGTGTGTGTGTGTGTGTGTGTGTGTGTGTGTGTGTGTGTGTGTGTGTGTGTGTCAGTGTGTCTCCTCCATAACTCCAAAACTGTAAAACCTCACAGCCTGAAACTTTGCATGCCTACTAAGAAAACTCCACTGAAGTGCAAGAATGAAAATTGTGTTTGGGTGAATTAAAACACACCTTTTGAAGATGATTAACGGCCTTATTTAATTATATCATTCATCAGGCGATCCTTGGCCACCTCGCTGTCTGGGGTCTTAAGTCGTTTCCTGGGTAACCTCGCTGGGGTCTGAAGGCGCCATGTGTTTTTAACCTGCTCAACTTTACCTTGATTTGGAACAGGCCGTAACTTGTAACAAGCTGTTCATCATAGCTACGAATTGCTGGGTACATTGCAATGCTCATAAATGCCAGGAGACGTCAGCATTCGTTGTTTTATTTCATTTCCGCATATGGGTTCGTCATGAGTATCTCTGAAACAAATTACAAAATTTAAGCTCCAGAATCGAACTTGCAAGCAGTTCTGACTCCGAGAAAAGTGTTCAATGTCTAATTCGGACATATGTGACATTTTGGGCATTTCGGGGAGGTTTATGTTTAATATGACGGATCGGTGATTGTCAATTGCGTGCCAAGGGAGCCGTTTCATATAGACTTTCATTGGAGTGCTTGCTTGAATGCTTAAGCTACTTGGTGAGCGCTCTCCAAGCTGATTGGTTGTTCGTTTCGGGAAAAAAGTACATGTGCTTTCAATCCCACATCGATTTGATGTACGTTTCCGCCTTTGTTGGGTCCCGTGGTGCCATGCGGTGGGTGACTGGAGGTATCTTATCCAATGAAAATGTGCAAGGATCACTTTGTACAATCTCCGTTTGTAATCCACCTTTCACTGTGACATAGATACGTATTAAAAAAAACAATAAGGTCAATCTGACCAGGAGTTTGCTATTTTTGTTCTCGCAGTGAAGGCATCGAGAATAGATCGACATTTTGTGTCCTCTGGCTTGATACATTTTTTAATTGAATTTTCCTAATAACCCACTTTAAATCCTCTTTCAAAGGATGCTGTTTCAAGGGAAATATTTGTGTTTGTCGTTTTTATCCCCCGCCGCGTGGCGGAAGGGGGATATTGTTATCACCCGGGTCGTCCGTCCGTCCGTCCGGCTGGCTGGGCGTCAACATTTATCGCTGGGAGTGCGATAACTCATAAACTGTTCGCCATATCGATTTGAAATTTGGGGCACACATGCACCACCTGAAAAGGAAGAACCCTATTGATTTTGGGCGTGGCCGGCTCCAAGATGGCCGACTGGGGCGGCGTCAACATTTATAGCTGTGAGTGCGATAACTCATAAACTGTTCTCCATATCGATTTGAAATTTGGGTCATACATGTACCACCTGAAAAGGAAGAAGCCTATTGATTTTGGGCGTGGCCGGATCCAAGATGGCTGACTGGGGCGGTCGTCCGGCTGGCTGGCTGGGCCTCAACATTTATGGCGTCAACATTTATAGCTGTGAGTGCGATAACTCATAAACTGTTTGCCATATTGATTTGAAATTTGGGTCACACATGTACTACCTGAAAAGGAATAACCCTATTGATTTTGGACGTGGCCAGCTCCAAGTGGCCGACTGGGGCGGCCATCTTGAAAAAAGTTTTTTTCGCCATATCGATTTGTAATTTGGGTCTCACATGCACCACCTGAAAAGGAAGAACCCTTTTGATTTTGGGCATGGCCAGATCCAAGATGGCCGACTGGGGTGGCCATCTTGAAAAAAATGTTTTTTCGCCATATCGATTTGTAATTTGGGTCACACATGTACCACCTGAAAAGGAAGAACCCTGTTGATTTTGGGCGTGGCCCGATCCAAGATGGCCGACTGGGGCGGCCATCTTGAAAAAAAATTTTTTGTAATCAATGGAAAACCGCTTATTTGATTTCAATTATTTTTTAATGGTGGGGGATTCCCCATCTCTGATGGTATATTTATTTTCTTGATGTGTGTGTACATTTGCACGTGTGTATGTACATGCACTGTTTTACCACAATGGCATTTGGCACTGGTGTGCGTGCGTGCTCGTGCATGTGTACGTGCAAGTTGCTGTTGCCTGCTATCTCCACATGTGGGTGGGTTTCAGAAGGTGAAACATAGACCTACCATGTCTCAAAGTATCCACCTCCGTGTGTGTGTGTGTGTGTGTGTGTGTGTGTGTGTGTGTGTGTGTGTGTGTGTGTGTGTGTGTGTGTGTGTGTGTGTGTGTGTGTGTGTGTGTGTGTGTTGTTCATTAGTATCTTCCCATGTGGCTTCCAGAATGTGGAATTGAGTCCTCCCAGGGTGGGCTCAAAGTATCCACCTTCATTTCGGTAAGGGGTCACGATTCATGGACCAAGCTGTGAAGTTTTTTGCCGAGAGCTCTCTACAGGATCGTCATAGAGCCCCGGACAGTTTCCAACTGTAGTTTGTTTGAAATATAATATTCCCAGGGATGGTTTTTAATATGTCTGTGGGATTCTTTATCATCATTCCCATAGCTCCAACCTTCACTGGTACAACTTTGGCATCCCTCAGCTTCCTCGATCTTTTCACTTCATTCTTGAGGTCTTGGTATTTGGTCATTTTCTTGATTTCTGCATTGTTTTGTCCAAAATCACTGGTATTAACACCTCACTTAGGGCCCTGTCACACCTTGATGTTTTAGCCAGCAATGGCAACGTATAAAAACGTATGTAAAACGTTGGCGTACGCTGAAATTTTGATGTTTTTTTTTTTAAGTTTTTGGCGTATTTTTTTTTGTAATCAATGGAAAACCGCTTATTTGATTTCAATTATTTTTCAATGGTGGGGGATTCCCCATCTCTGATGGTATATTTATTTTCTTGATGTGTGTGTACATTTGCACGTGTGTATGTACATGCACTGTTTTACCACAATGGCATTTGGCACCGGTGTGCGTGCATGTGTACGTGCAAGTTGCTGTTGCCTACTATCTCCACATGTGGGTTTGTTTCAGGAGGTGAAACATAGACCTACCATGTCTCAAAGTGTGTGTGTGTGTGCGTGTGTGTGTGTGTGTGTGTGTGTGTGTGTGTGTGTGTGTGTGTGTGTGTGTGTGTGTGCGTGCGTGCGTGCGTGCGTGCGTGCGTGCGCGCGCGCGCATGTGTACGTACAAGTTGCTGTTGCCTGCTTTCTCCACATGTGCGTGGGTTTCAGGGGGTGAAACCGAGACCTACCAGGTGTGTGTGTGTGTGTGTGTTGTTCATTAGTATCTTCCCATGTGGCTTCCAGAATGTGGAATGGAGTCCTCCCAGGGTGGGCTCAAAGTATCCACCTTCATTTCGGTAAGGGGTCACGATTCATGGACCAAGCTGTGAAGTTTTCTGTTCTCAAAGTTTTTTGCCGAGAGCTCTCTACAGGATCGTCATAGAGCCCCGGACAGTTTCCAACTATAGTTTGTTTGTAATATAATATTCCCAGGGATGGTTTTTAATATCTCTGTGAGGTTCTTTGACATCATTCCCATAGCTCCAACCTTCACTGGTACAACTTTGGCATCCCTCAGCTTCCTGGATCTTTTCACTTCATTCTTGAGGTCTTGGTATTTGGTCATTTTCTTGATTTCTGCATTGTTTTGTCCAAAATCACTGGTATTATCACCTCACTTAGGGCCCTGTCACACCTTGACGTTTTAGCCAAAAATGGCAACGTATAAAAATGTATGTAAAACGTTGGCATACGCTGAAATTTTGATGTTTTTTTTTTTTTAAGTTTTGGGCGTATTCATAACGTGTTGGTCGTATGCATAACATATTAGTAACGGGCGCATAACGTTTCGTTGTGTTATTGATAACTTTTACCAACGAATGCTTAGCCTGTTGGTGGCGTTCACAACCTATGCCCAACGATAGTTTAACTTACGCATAGCGCGCTAAACGTATCGCCGGCGAACTCGTGGCGTAGCCTGTTAAAAACCTGCCGGACGCCGATTTAAATCATAACCGCCTGAGAATTTGAAGTGTCAACATCACAGTCACACCTTGACGATTTTGCCAGCGTATGCCGGCCTATGAAAAATGTGTCTAAAACGCTAGGCGCACGTCAAATACGGTATAGGTAAGTTGTGTATACGTTAAGAGTAGGCTGGAAAACAATGAAGTACGCTGTCATATTATGTGGTACGTGTAATACGTCGTGAAATTTCAAGCATGCTGAAAATTTTACATCTTACTCGGCGTATGGCTAACACGTTCCGCATGCGTTGTCATATGTTCCTGGCACGCTTCGCGATCGTTTACACACTACGGACACACGTTACTTGGAGGTTACTCATAAGTCGAAACGCGTCATAGTAATATTTAACATACCCGCAACCTAATTTTCAACCAATGGGTAACGTCCCCTTTTAACCTATGAGTAGCGTGCTCTGAACCTATTTTTAACGTGCTTGAAACCTATGAGTAACGTGCATTGAACCTATTTGTAACTTGCCTTGAACCTATGAGTAACATGCGTTTAACCTATGTGTAGCATGCTTTGAACCTAAGTATAACATGCTTCTAACCTTTGAGTAACATGCTATGAACCTATTTGTTACGTATCTAAAACGCACATTGTCGTATGTAGACGAATTAGATTGACGTCTTCCGGACAACCACAGCACTTACTGAACGTGTTTCTAACGTACATCTACCGTGTAATGGCGTATTGGCAGCGTTAAGGGGAATTGGTATATACAAATGGGCTTCACAAGAGGAACCCATCATTGTTCCAGACTCCATGTTGAGTAGATGTCAATGCCAGTAGTATCAGTAGTAGTAATACTATTAGTCGTTGTTGGTGTGCGTGACAGTAGTAGTAGTAGTAGTAGTAGTAGTAGTAGTAGTAGTAGTAGTAGTAGTAGTAGTAGTAGTAGTAGTAGTAGTAGTAGTAGTAGTAGTATGTCTATGTCAGTAGTAGTATGTGAGCGTGATGGGGAGGGTGTGGGTGATGATGGATCCTCTTATCGTCCACGAATAGGAGACTACCTTGCACCATTGTTCGATGTTCTTTTTCGGCTATTTTTTTCCTCATTCCCACGATGAAATATTTCTTTGTTTTACTTTTTAAAGTATTAAAAATGACTTTGACAAATGCATAATGTACTAGTAATGAACACAGAACGCTTCAATAACTTATAGATAAGTTATACCAACGATTGTGTATCGTGTTTTAGTCGTCCACAACCTATGCCCAACGATAGTCCTTCGTATGCAAAGCGTAATAATTCCCAAGCACGTTATTCATAGATTATAAGTCACGGATACCCTAAACATTACTTTGATGTGTTTCGACGTATGAGGAACTTTCAAGTAGCGTGTTGCGAAGTGTGAACAACGTTCGTGTAGCGTGCTTACAAAACGTTACTCATAGGTTAGAAATAAGTTTCAGGTACGCGAATGTTACCTCTACATGTTTCGACATATGAGTAACATACAATTAACGTGTGTCAACGATCGCATGACGTGCCTACAACTTATGGCCAGCGAAGCGGAACGTGTGAGCCAAACGCCGAGTACGTCGTAAAATTTCAAGCATGCAAAATTTTTTAGACAACCAAAAAGTACAACGTTTTAAACCAGCGTAATACAACCTATGGTAGTGTTTTTCAGCGTGCACCTAACGTACACATAACGTACCCATAACGTATTCGACGTGTGCCAGCGTTTTTGAAAAGATTTTCATAAATCCGCATACGCTGGCTAAATCGTCAAGGTGTGACGGCCCCTTTAGCAATGCCTTCTTTCTTTTTTGTACCTCAGTATGATATCTGGTCGCAATGCTTTGTTTTCGATGTTCTTGCTCGATGTGATCATTAGGTCATACATGAGCGCGACTTTCATGTTTGCAGTCCATGCTTTTGGTTAATGTTCCCACAAATTTTCTGGAACTGGAATATCAAAGTTTTTGCAGATGTGCCTGTGGTTAACATTACAAACTATGTTGTGTGTACAGCTATTCTGACATGACAATTTTTTTTAAATTTGTGTTTGGTTATCAAGCATAACATATCACTCCTTTTGCTAATGCCACCTCAACCCCTCACCTTTCTTATTTTTTTTTCTTCCTCCCCCCCCACCCCCACTCTGTCTGTCCCCTCCTCACTCCCCCCTCTGAATAAAATGCATCTCTCTCTCTCTCTCTCTCTCTCTCTCTCTCTCTCTCTCTCTCTCTCTCTCTCTCTCTCTCTCTCTCTCTCTCTCTCTCTCTCTCTCTCTCTCTCTCTCTCTCTCTCTCTCTCTCTCTCTCTCTCTCTCGCTGTCTCTCTCTCTCGCTGTCTCTCTCTCTCGCTGTCTCTGTCTGTCTGTCTGTCTCTCTCTCTCTCTCTGTCTCTCCCTCTGTGTCTCTCTCTCTCTCTCTCTCTCTCTCTCTGTGTGTCTCTCTCTCTCTCTCTCTCTCTCTCTCTCTGTGTCTCTCTCTCTCTCTCTCTCTGTGTCTCTCTCTCTCTCTCTCTCTCTCTCTCTCTCTCTCTCTCTCTCTCTCTCTCTCTCTCTCTCTCTCTCTCTCTCTCTCTCTCTCTCTCTCTCTCTCTCTCTCTCTCTCTCTCTCTCTCTCTCTCTCTCTCTCTCTCTCTCTCTCTCTCTCTCTCTCTCTCTCTCTCTCTCTCTCTCTCTCTCTCTCTCTCTCTCTCTCTCTCTCTCTCTCTCTCTCTCTCTCTCTCTCTCTCTCTCTCTCTCTCTCTCTCTCTCTCTCTCTCTCTCTCTCTCTCCCCCCCCCCCCCGACGCAGCTGATCATCCGCACGTGCGTGCAATCATGAGTGTGGTTTCTCGGCGTCTCTTGGTGGTGCGTAGCATGTTTCGTTCCTTTTTTTTCTCGCTCCTTTCTAAAACCTTTTGGTTTTTCTATATCGCTTCTTGTATTGTCCCATCTCCTGAGCGAAAGAGAGAGAGACGGAGCCCACAGTCCGGTGTTGGGAGGTTATCAACCGGTAGTCTGGTGAGGCCGCCAGCGGATGTTTTTTTTTCCATTACTGTGGTTGTGTTTTTGGTGTTTAAAAGACACTATTTTTTCGCGGAGCTCGTCAACGAGTATCCCTTTGTGTGTTGAACATGGCGGGCGAAGGTTTCCGCATCGCAAATTACGAGGCGTTAACCCGTAAACACGGACTTGTCTGCACTCCTCCTCGTGAAGTGAAAATTGAAAATGTTCTCTTAGCGATTGGAAACATAATAAATCGGTTCACATCACATCCGTACAGCCTCTCACATGGACAAAAAACTTGGCATATTTGTCTCAGATGTGCACATGGTGAATTCTGTTGTGGAACGAGGTCTTTTCGTCGAGCCGGACCTCTACCTCACTGTATCCTCGTTACAAACGCCGACGACGAAAATCGATATCACCAATGTCCTGCCGTTCATCAAGAACGAGGAGTTATGTGCTTAGTTGAGAAGGTTCGGTACAGTAGTATCAAAAATTACCATGGTGCTGTTACACTCGAGCAGTGGAAAGTTTAAGCACGTAATGACAAGGTTCATACGGGTCCTTAAAACCCATAAAAGTCCAACATTTCTGAGTTGTACAAGTTAAGTACTTAAATGTCCTTAAATTTCAGGAAAATGTTCAAAAGTCAATAAAAATCAGGTTTTCCTGTTATTTGGTGAAGGGTGTTTCATTTTCCTCGCACTAGTATTCTAAACAAGGACAAATGTGTCCACGAGCAGCGTCCTAAAGGTTTTGTCGGCTAGAAAAAAAAAAACAACTTCCGATATTTTGTCACATGCCTTGATTAAGCCAAAAGCGAAACGCATCATAATGTATTTACGTATTTACGAAATAAATAATGTATTTACGAAATTACAATACGATAAATGGAATAAGCTTTGAATAGTAACGTGAACTTAGTGACGTGAAAAAAAACTGTTTACCGGTTAAGCGGCATGGTCGCATTTCATTCCCGCCCACTCATGCCAAAGCACGTGGCTTTGTTTTTGCGCGGCTGCCGAAGTGGTCACGTGTCTGCATTCGGGTCATCTCGGCAAACTTCGGCCACCATTGCGATCACTGTCATCACGATAAAAGAGCTGAACAATACGCCTATTATATCCATTATCATCGGCATTTATTGAATTTGTTGACCCAAATTTATATGCACAATACATCAAAGGATGCCTGGACAATGCTATTTCCAAACTACCTGGCTTGATAAACCGGAATTCAAAGGATGGTTGGAGAAAGATCCCGGATGTCGATCTTCTGCTCGTTGTCGTGTGTGCCGCAAATCTTTCTCTGTGAAAATCTTGGGAGTTTCTGCCGTCACCGTCCATGGTGAAGGACAAAAACATCTACAAGGTGAGTGAAACTGTGTTTGCGTATTCTGATATATGATCAACGATCTTTTGGGCATTGAGTGATTGACCAAATTGTCTCGCAGTATGCATGGTATCTGGTATGTATTTGATTACAATGTAAATACATACCTGGTACTTTTCTATTTTTCAGCTATGAGGTCTGTAGGTTCAACTTTGGGTGGAATGGGAGATTATTTTAATACGGGAGCTGCGACAACCTCAGATGCAAATCCAGCACGTACTGCCCCTGCTCCTCAGCCTGCTGCCCCTCAGGCTGCTGCTCATCCTGTTTGAGTGCCAGCTTCTTCTAGACCTGGACATGGTGGAACACAGACTCAAATAGCAGAAGTGCTGTGGGCAATTCAATGTGTCGAGTCGCATTATTCCTTTCGTTCGTGTGAGGGAACTTCTGATTTATTTAAAAGGATGTTTCAAGGGCATCCTGTTGCCAAAACATTTGCCTGCGGTGAAACAAAAAGTAGATATCTCTGCCAATTCGGGCTTGCTCCTCACTTCTCTTCTCTTCTCTTCTAAAGAGTCGCATAAATAAAGACTGAATATGTTTTGCTGTTCGATGAAAGCATGAACACAAAGACTAAAAATAAAAAATTAGACATTCATGTCAGACTTTGGCATCATGACCAAGTCCACACAAAATACCTAACATCACAATTCATTGGTCATGCTGCTGCAACTGATTTATTGGAACACTTCAATGCATCAACTTCTAATCTACGTAGAAGTGGTTTGTTGCAGGTATCTATGGATGGCCCTTCAGTGAATTGGTCTTTTTATGACAAATTGGGGAAAGAAATTAAGGATGAGTGTGATATGGGCCTGATGAATATTGGGAGCTATGGCCTCCTTGTCATTCTCGGGGCGTTCCAGACCGGTGCTCGTGAGACTGGTTGGGATCTTGGTGATATTCTCTCCAGTCCATACAACCTGTTTAAAGATACCTATGCCAGGCACGATGATTTTACTGATGCAACTGGGTGTAAAGACTTCCCATTGAAATTTTGTAAGCACAGGTGGGTTGACAATGGTCCTGTTTGCAGCAGAGTTATTCTATTGTGGCCTCACCTGAAGTTATTTGTTGAGGCATATGAAAGCAAGAAGAAGCCAAAACCAACCAGCAACTCTTACACAACTCTGCATGGTGAAATGAATGCTAAGCTATCTGTTGCAAAACTGTCTTTTTTTCAGGTCAGTAGCCAGTGCAGTTGAACCATTTTTAGCCTTGTACCAAACAGACAAGCCAATGGGTCCCTTGCTTGTTCATGATATTGAGAGACTTGTCAGAAATTTGTTAGAGACGTGTGTTAAGCCAGTTGCATTACAAAATGCTTCTACTGCATATGACTTGTTAAAGCTGGATCTTGAAAAGGAAAGGGTAGAAAACAAAAAGATTGAAGTTGGTTTCAAGGCTGAAAGTGAACTGAAGTCCCTCCTGAGAACCAAGGCCATCGGTGAACACCAGGTGTTTCAGTTCAAAGAAGAACGTAGGCTATTTGTGGGGAAATGTGTCAACAAAATCTTTGAAAGGTGTCCTCTTAAGTATAGTTTAGCCAGAAATATGGCTTCTCTGGATCCCTGATGGTGACTGATCAAGAACACTCAAAGTCCAAATTCAAATGCCTGTTGGAAAATTTGGTGACTGAACACAGTTGATGGTGATAATGTAGATATGTTGGTTGCGAGTTACAAAGAATTACTGCAGGATGTAGCAGGGTGTGAACTGAAGTCTAGGTTCAAGGACTTCAAGGTTAAAGATGACGGGGTAGATGTGTTACTCTATGAATGTGTGAGTAAAAACAAGAAGTTTGAGAAGTTGTTGGGGGTAGTTCGTAAAGTGTTGCTAGTTTCCCATGGTCAGGCATCTGTTGAGAAGGGTTTTCCCTCAACAGACAGATAGAGAAGCACAGCCTGGGTGAAGGCATGCTTGTGGCACTGAGGCAGATCATTGATTATTTTGAACTGGTAGGTGGAATGCTCAAAGTTGAAATCACAAAGGAACTGCTATCCTCAGCCTCCAGTTCTTGACATAAATACCATCAATATCTTGAAGAAGAGAAAAGAAAGAAAGGGCAAGAAGCCATCCAAAGAAAACGAAAAATGGTTGAAGATGAAGTGGATGGTTTGAAAAAGAGAAAGAAGGTGTTGGAAACTGACATAGAAGGTCTGACCACATTGTCAGAAAAATATGCAGACGAGGCTGAGGCAAAAGGTGGCAAAACTAGCCACAGTCTTCTGGTAAAATCAAATGCTCTCAGGCACTTGCCAAGCAAAAACGGGGGGAACTCGAAGTTCTAGAAAGAGAAATTGAGGAGAAGGCTAAATCCTTGCCTGCTATGTCCTAATTGGATATTACAATGACATGTAGCTTACAAAATGTACTGTTCTGAAGTGTAAAAGCAGTCAGGAGCTGCTGCAACTTTGCAGGTGGCAGCACCGACAATAACATTTTAACATAACACATTGACATTGAGAGTTCTGCCATCTGGAAACTTGTGACTGCTCCTGGCTGATTCTACAGTAACCGTGAAGTGAATTTGCCAATTGGCTGTGTGGCGCGTTGTACCTTGTTGACTGAATAAGCTCCTGCTATGTTCTGTATGTTCATTATTAAAATAGATTTTTTGTAAACTTACTATCTTTGTTAATTTCTAGGTGACTCACCTCAATTTACCTCTGGAATTTGTAGGATGTGGGCCTTAAAAAGGAGTTATTTTAGCCCTTAAAAGTCCTTAAAAAGTCCTTAAAAAATACATCTCAAAATAAGTGGGAACCCTGAATGACATTCAAAAGAGTTGTGCACATGATACTGCCTGAAAATGTGAAACAGTTAAATGTGGTTTTTAGTGCGAAAATTGACAACCATGTTTATAAAATGTATGCCTCCACGTGTCTTATCTATACGTCATATATGTCATATCTATGTCATGTCATATAGACGTGTCATATCTGCGGGGCGTACGGGCACGTGAAAAATTCCTCTCCCAACGTGGCTACGTCATCAGAAAGGCAACAACAGGAGATAAGAGATCCTCCTCCCCCACCTCCTGTAGAACGAGAAACGATCGATCCCTCCCGCCCCCCTCCTGCTGGTGGGCAGGAAGAGAATGACCCCTCTCCCCTATCTTCTGGGGAACGAGAGGCGGTAGACCCCTCCCCCCGACCTATCGGCGGGAGAGAAAAAGACCCCCCCCACCTATGGTCACATGCGAAGAGCACCCCTCCCCCCACCTATGGGGGGAGAGAAGAAGACTCATTTCCCCATACAGTACAGGACAGTACAGATAAAAACATGGAGGTTTTCATAACAGTTGCCCAGAAAAAAGGTCAAAAACGTTCATGTTTAGGAGTGACTGAGGGAAAAGAAATGCATAATAAGATCCAGGCTGTGTCGGTCTCATCAGACCTTCAAGATGAGTCAAACATAGACAATCTTGTGGTACCGGAAAGAACACGAGGACCGGTGCAAACAGTGAGTAACCCGTTTGTACCACTCGCTGATACCAACAGAGAGAGTGAGGTTCGTACAACTCAAGATGACATGAGTGGATGTTTTTACAGGCAGATTCTCTCCAATGAGTTTGCAGAGGAGCATGCCAATAAGAAAGAAAAATAATCAGATAAGATGGGGACCCCCCTTGGAGGAAACTGTTAATCCGTCCAAGGCTGAATATATCAAGGGGGAATCTTTCCATGGAAAAGATGCTGAGGGAGATGCTGCATGTAAAAATGTAGTCAGAAGTGTCTATAAATAATACAGATCTCGTTGACCCTATTGATATCAATGGGTTTGAATTAAATAATGAACAAGTAGAGAACAACAAAGATCAAGAGGTTAGTCCTAACAAAACCTCTTCCACCCCATCAGTCAGCACTTCATGTTCTCAAAATTGCGAAGATGGGGGGAATACCATTGAGGTTTCCCAAGAAGATGTCATTCAGTTCCTTGACAAAACTTTTAGGAAAAGACATGTTAAAATCAAGGATTTTTTCCCAGATTTACATGCTTTTCTTAAAACTGCAAAGGATATGGTCCATGAACCCAAAAAATGTCAGAACCCCAATTTCAACGGTTAAGGAAGTGCACCACTAAGGCTGGAAAGGAACTCCTCGAGTAAAAGAAAACTTTGAATAAGAACAGTATGGAGATGAAGGTAGCATCTTTAAACATCAATGGAGGCCGCAGCTGTGTGCGTCGCCTGTAGGTGTTTCAACTTTTTGAGAACGTTAAAATTGATGTGTTAATGCTACAAGAAACACATGCCAATCAATCCTCTGAGGCTGAGTGGCGCAGAATATGTAAAGGTTGTCACCTTTTCTCTAGTGCTCTGGAAGAGGCTAAAGCAATGTGTGGCAGTAGTCTTGCATCCTAGACTCCAACCCTTAGAGATTGTTTATAGAAGGGTTTGTAAGGGGTTTTTGATTTCTGTTGACTTAATTAGCAGTAATCAAAATATCAGTATAATTAATGTATACTGCCCCAGTGCTAGCTCAGAAAGAACTTTCTTCCTTTACAAGTTGTCAGATTTTCTAAGTTCTATTGACTTTACTACATTAGTGTGCATGGGAGGAAATTACAATTGTACCCTCAACCCTGGGCTTGACAGAAACACTCCTGAACCCTTCCCCCCCCCCCCCCCCGCAGTGCAAGATCATTGGCACAGCTTATAATGAAATATAAACTTGTAGATATTTGGCGATCACAGAACCCTAACACCCGTCAATATACATGGGTTTGTTCTTCAAAAAAAATCAAATCACCATGGGCCGCCGAGACAGACTGTATGTGAACCAAGGAATGGTAAATCTCGCGAAGAGAACATGTACAAGTCCGTCGGGGTTCTCCGGCCATCACATAGTTGTAATGATTTGTGCATGACCGTTTCACTCTTGTAGAAGTGCATACTGGACTTTTAATGTCAAACTTTTACAAGATGTACATTTTAAAGATGCTTTTTGATTAGTATGGGGAAAATTAGAAATGGAAAAACATTCATATTTAAACATTAGACAATGGTGGGACTGCACAAAATCCCAAGTTCGTGTTTTTTGTCAGCAATATTGCTTGTACACCACTAGTAATGCATCTTGTTTGATATCTGTGTTAAAATCTGAAATACTTGACCATGAACAAAAAGCTGGAACATCTGTTAAAAATGACCAGCAATTGACAGAAAAAAGACCCTACTGGCCGAACTGGTGAAAGAGCATGCAGCCAGAGCACTTGTCCACCTCAGGATGAGCAAAATACGGCTGGACATACCAAACAAGGATTTCTTCAATTTGGAGAAGGCTACCAAAACTTCCCAACAGATCCATAGCCTTCGCTCTCCTGAAGGTGTTCTCCTGACTTGCCAGAGTGATATTAAGAACTCACTGCAAAACTTTTACTCAAAACTTTTTTTCACCTAGAATGATAGATAAGGCTTTGGCAAATGGAATGATTGACTTTCTTCCATCCCTTTCAGAAGAGCAGCGACACTATCTCGAGGGTGACATCTCTCTTGAGGAACTCAGTGTGGTGCTAAAACAAATTGAGGATGGAAATGCCCCTGGACTGGATGGGCTCCCGGTTGAATTATATAAAGTTTTCTGGGACATTTTAGGCCCTACTCTACATGAGATTCTCCTTGAAAGCCTTGATCATGGTGAACTACCATTAAGCTGCAGGAGAGCAGTCTTATGCCTCCTTCCAAAAAAAGGTGACGCAGCAAATTACAAATTGGCGGCCTGTATCATTGCTCAATACGGATTATAACATCATGTCAAAAGTGTTTGCAACTTGTTTAAGACAAGTCATCTCTTTCCTGATTGGCGAAGACCAATCGTATTGTCAGGTCAGGTATGGGAGCATGTGCCAGAACAGCGCGTCGCTGCGTCCACTTTCCGCCGGTACTCCAGGGGCCTCCGTCTGGCCATCCCCCAGGCAGATGCCAGGCCCATCCCCATCTCCTTGAGATGATGGTCAACCTGCTGCAACCATGAGGCACGTGGTCGGCCCACTGGCCTCCTCCACTCATGAGACTCCCTCGCTGAGAGAATCTGGTGAGCAGGATCAGCGTCAGGAAAACGAGCCACATGTCCATACAGCCGCAGCTGACGCTCACGGACTATGCAGGTAACAAATCTCATCCGAGTCTCTCTCAGCAACCGCTCGTTGGACACAAAATCCGACCAGCGATAGCCAAGGATTCTCCGAAGAGACCTGGTACCAAAGGAATTAAGTCTCCGTCTCAGATCCTTGGTCAAAGTCCAAGTCTCGCACCCATAGAGCAAGACTGGAAGTACCAAGGACCTGAAGACTCGGACTTTCGTCCTCCCGCACAGGTACCGGCAGCGCCACACCCCATGATCCAGTGAATCCATGACTCCCCAGGCCCGACCCAGACGTCTATTGACCTCCGGCTCACAACCTGCGGAGACATGAATATCACTGCCAAGGTAAGTGAATCTATCCACGACCTCAACATCCTCACCACAAACAGACACAGACAGGACAGCAGCATCCAAGATGTCACCGAAAGCCTGGATCTTTGTTTTGACCCAAGAAATCCGTAATCCCAACGGCTCCGACTCCTCATTCAGCACCTCGAGGGCCCCCAAGAGGATGTCTAAAGTCTCCGCAAAGATGACTGCATCATCTGCAAAATCAAGGTCCGAGATCTTGACATTGCCAAACGATGCACCGCAACTTGATCTCTCCGACATCCTCCCAAAAATCCAGTCCATACAAGTGCTGAAAAGTGTGGGGGCAAGTACACATCCCTGACGAACTCCAGTAACAACTGGAAATAAGTCAGAGGCGGTACCACCACACTTCACAGCACTCTCAGTACCAGAGTAGAGTTCAGACATCAGATCGATCAGTTTCGGTGGCACCCCACGAAGACCAAGAATCCTCCAGAGGACATCCCGATTCACTGAATCGAACGCTTTACAGAGATCAACATAGGCTGCAAGCAGCCCCTGCCGAAACTCTCGTCTGCGTTCAGTGAGGACACGAAGAGCAAGGATACGGTCAATCGTTGACCTCTTTGGTGTAAAGCCTGACTGCTCTGGGCGCTGGCGCTCAAGCAGATGGTGGCGAACCCTATCAAGAATTATCCGAGCAAAGACCTTGCCCGGCACTGAGAGCAGCGTCACCCCTCGGTAGTTGTTGCAGTCTTGGCGATCACCCTTCCCTTTCCAGAGAGGGACAACAAGGCCCCTCTTCCAGTCAGTTGGGATGATGCCTGTGTTCCAGGCAGAGCACAAAACTGCATGCAACGACGCGAGTGCAGCATTTCCACCAGCCTTGAGAAGTTCAGCATGGATGCCACAGATCCCTGGAGCTTTGCCCCGTTTCAACTGGTTCACCGCAGCCCGTGTTTCCACAAGCGATGGTGGACCACAGTTGATTCGAGGGTCAGCAACAGGGATTGTAACACCCTTGACGTCCAACTCGACAGCTGGGGGATCAGCCTGGTACAACCGCTCAAAGTAACCGGCCCAGCGGGCCTTCACTTCAGACTCCTCTGTCAAGAGCCTACCACTCTCTGCTCGAACTGCAGTGCTCCGAGGGATGGGCTTGGATGAACGTAATGCGCGAATTCCACTGTAAGCGGGACGAGAATCACCTGTCCACAGGTGATGCTCTACCCCCTCACAGATTCCTCGCACATAGCCCTCCTTGTCCACCCTCAGTGCACGTACAGTTTTACGCCTCAGCTCCCTAAACAGCTCAGCTCTGCCATTCAGCCTGGCCCTGCGACTCTGGTCAATGGTATCCAGTGTCCCTTGAGAGACAAAATTCTTCTTTGCCCTGCGGTGAACTCCAAGGCATCCACCGGCAACATCAAGGACGGTGGTCTTGAAGGTGCTCCACAACTCTTCAGGACCCCCAAAGCACCCAGACCCCCAAGTGTCCACTCAGCCTGTTCGCAAACTCCTCAGCTACTCTCTCATCCCTGAGCTTGGCAACATCCAGCCTAGGCTGGGATGGTACCATTCTCCAGGATTTAAGGTGCAGCTTTAGAGTTGCTACAACAAGCCTGTGGTCAGTATTGAGGAACTGAGCACTCCGGTAGACCCTGCAGTTCTGGATCATCCTCCAACGACCGTCAATGAGGACATGGTCAATCTCCTTTGCCACACCGCCAGCGTTGGAATACCAAGTCCAGCGATGAGCTTGCGGGCGCTGAAACCATGAACCAGCCACCCTAAGTCCATGACTTCTTGCAAAGTCAAGGAACTTAGTGCTATTCTGGTTCATAGTTCCTGACCCATGGGGACCAACACACACCTCATAACCATCCCTATCAGTTCCAGTCGATGCATTGAAATCCCCCAAGACTAGAAGTGTATCTCGTCTGGGGCACTGATCAACCACAGACTCGAGTGTGGCGTAGAATGCATCCTTCACGGTAAGATCGCTCGCCTCAGTCGGAGCATAAATAGAGACCAGGGAAATGACACCTAAGGAGTGACGAATCCTTAATCTCATAATACGCTCGTTGACCGGTGTTACCTCAATTATCATTGGGGTCAGCTTATTGGACACAGCTACAGCAACTCCTTGGGTATGGTAACCATCAGAGCGACCAGACCAATAGTAGGTGTAACCACCCACCATTATCTCGCCGCAATCCGGTCTCCGAACCTCAGAGAGAGCTGCAATCCCGATGTCCAAACGCTTGAGCTCAGATGATAACAGAGACAGGTGATCATCCTCTCTTAGGGATAGGACATTCCAGGCACCCACCCGAAGGGACCGCCTCAGGTTAACCCAAGGAGACCGCCGTCTGGTGGACGACACCTCAGCACCACTCCGACACACTCTCCCGCAATCTGACCCAGGGATGTTACCCCGTGGTTTCCCTCCTATCAAAGATTGGGGGTCCCGAAGGCTTTTCCCCAATCCCATCATCCGGTGAGCTGCCCTGCGAAGGGAAGCTGCACAGGAGGTACTCCCACGGAGTGGGTTTTCAGATTTTTTTGCGTTTTTGCGTTTTGCGGAATGAAGCGTTTTACGGTGGCTGGAGTGCAAATCCTGCCACCAACCTCCTAATAAGAAGTAACCCAACTGCAGGAGGACGTCCGCAGACACAGTTGGGCACTAGATATGGATGGCCGTTGGCTCACAAGGAGCTCCTCCGCCCTTTGACAGGTTTTGTTTTTAATCCTGCTGGGTGTCCATATCCAAACACCCTCCTCACCAGAAAACCTGGTGGGGGAGACGGTTTAGTCGCCGACAACCCGACCATGGAACAGGTTAGTACAGGTTTACATGGTACCTGTAGCAGGTCGTATTGTGTTCCTGAGCATTCCATATATGATAATGTATTCCTGGTGAGAGACTTGATCAGCATGGGACAAAATACTTCTCATGCTTTTGGTTTATTACTCCTGGATCAGGAAAAAGCATTTGACAGTGTAGATCATGATTTTTTGTTTGCAGTTCTCACTAAAGTGGGTTGAGGGGAAAATTTCATTTCTGGTATAAAATTATTATATAACAATGCATCATGTTTACTAAAAGTAAACAATAGTTTGTGTCATTCCTTTCCCTTTCAGCGAGGCATCCGTCAGAGCTGTCCACTGTCAGGCATGCTGTATACTCTCTCTGTTGAACCCTTCCTGACTCTGCTCCGGGCTTCCATGTCAGGGGTGTCCTTAGCGGACAACTCTAAATTTGTTATTTCAGCTTATGCTGATGAATTGTGTGTTGCGGTTTCAAACCAGCAGGATGTGACTGAAGTATCTCATTGCTTTGCCAGCCAATTTTGAGCTCTCCTCGTCCGTGAGGGTAAATTGGAGAAAAAAGTGTCGTGCTTTGGTTGTCCTCTAATCCCCTCTCTCAATCACTGTCTTCTTCACCTTCCCCTCTGCCAACACTTCCAAGAGGAATGCAATGGGAAAGAGAAGGGTTCAAATATCTCTATTTTTTGGGGAACTAAAAATTATGAAAAGAAAAATTGGGATGGCTTCCTGGATATTATCAAACAGAAACTGGCAAGGTGAAAAGGAATTCTCCACGTCCTGTCGTTAAAATCACGGGTGACTATCATAAATAACCTGGTGGTTCCAACTATATGGCACAAAGTCATTGCACTCCATCCTCCTAGAGATTTAGTTGCCAACATTCAGAAGGTTCTGATCAATTTTTTCTGGGGAGGCCATCATTGGCTGAAGCCAGATGTGTTGTGCAGGCCCCGACACGAAGGTGGTGAAAGTGTGGCGCACATCCAAAGTCGAATAATGACTTTTCGACTGATGACAATAAAGCGTCTACTGTATAGTGAGTTTGCACCATGGCATCCTCTCACTAATGCCCTGCTCAGACGAGCAGATGGATTGAACTACGACCGGGAACTCTTCCTCATAGATCTAAAGCAGGTCGAGAGGACTCCGCTCCCCGATTTTCATCAGAGCCTTTTGAATATGTGGCAATGCCTAGGAGTACAGCGATTTGGAGGTCTCGTATGATGCTAAAAAGTTTATACATGAGCCACTCTTCCAAAATCCATTGTTCTCTGAAATATCCACCAGCAGGTCATTCATGAAAGTCTTTACCAACAGGAAAATGAACAAAGTACGGGACTTTATGGAGCCTTCCCTGAGACAATGGCTACCTGCCAGTTCTGTGTCATCTCAAGTTGGGTTGCGATCAGTTCGAATAGTGAACAAAGTGATAAAAACAGTAATCTAGACATTTGAAAAACTAAACATTGGATGCAACGGAGTTGATGAGGAAGCAGACCCTCCAATCTTCTTCCCAGAGCTCCTAATCACCTTGGAAAAGCAACTTGGGGTGTTCTCCACAAGCAGTGAAGAAACTGGGGTGTTCCATGTAATGGGAAGGAAAACAATTTATCAAACTTGTCTGGAAACAGTTTTTTCCAGTTCTAAAGAACCCGTAAAGAATAAATGGAAGGACTGCTTACCTGCAGGAGACTTCCTCACTGCAGTCTGGAATGCAATGTACAAATTTCCGACAGTCGGTAGAACAGGAGATCTAAACTGGAGACTAGCCCATCAGGCCCTCGCGACACAAACGCTGCTTCATAAGTTTAATTCTCTCGTGTCTAATGTATGTCCTTTCTGTAATGATGTAGAAACTATGCACCATGCATTCATTGAATGTAAGAGATTAACACCTCTCTTTCTGTTCCTTCAACAATTTTTTCAACAAATCAACCTTCCCTCCCCCCTCTCTGCCTTCCCTCCCCCTCTCTCTCCCTTTCTCTTTCTCCACTCCCCCTCCCATTCACACCACTGTCAGCGAAGTGACGTATTGTCTTCGCTAGTCTTTAATTATCCGTTATGAGTCGAAAACCGCTGTGGACTATTTTGGCCCAGGATAGTCATTTGTTTGTTTTTTGCAGTGGCCTGGAACATTGGCACAGCATGTCCATGGCATTTTACTCTCCCATGAATTTCACTGGAAGGGAAGAGTGCCATGCCCATTCCCGCCAAGGTCCCGAGCTTCATTTGTCGCATCTGCACCTGCATGCAGACATCAAAGCTTCTGTAGGACAATTTGAAAGTATCCTTTTATCTCATATAATTAAATAAAGAGTGGATGAGTAAAGAATCCATTAAATAAAGTGTACCGTAAACATCCCATGGTGAATCAGAATTGCAGAGTATTGTGATTGTCTGTTTGTTATAAAAGGGATTCTCAAGCAGTATGGTACCTATGCTACTGGAGTTATCCGAAAAGTATATTTTAAGTGAAATATTTATATCTCTCCTGTGCTGAATATATAAATTGCGTAAAATAAATCCTGTGCTAAATAAAAATAAGTCGAATCCTGTGCTGAATATATAAATTTGTTTATTCCACTCATTGTTTTGTTTTTGCATCTCAGCTAATGTTGAAACCCAGACATTCACTTTTAATGCCATTTTTCTACCGTTCCTACCCCCTCCCCCCTCCCTTTCAAATATTCCTCACGCCGTAGTTTTTCACGACAAGGAAAGTCCTGGCTCGGCCGTAGTGGTGCGGTTGTGGCAGGCATAGCAGACGGAGAGATTCCATCAATTGAGAATGTGTTCTTTGGCAGTGCTTATGTAAGACCTCTCTGTTCTCTTAAATATTTTATTTTCTTTTTTAACATTCGAGAAATGCAGTGTACCTCCATTCTAGGTGTTGCTTTGACATCCCACTCTGTTTTGACCGTTTTTTTGAACTCGCTTTGTTCATTTTTAATGATGTGCATCGAGTAGTTTAGCTTGTGCACACTGAACAACGAGCAAAGTATTGCCACAAAACTGTCATTAAAACCTTTGCTTTGTTGTGCAAGTCATGAAGTCGTGTAAAAGCCAACATTTTTTTTCCCAAGAGTCGCGGATCGGAGATTTCCAAAGCAAGTGTTCTGCACGCAAGGCAGCTCCACCGTGCATTGTCCATCACCTTACTGGATGCGTACCATGGACTGCAGCACTACTGGATCCAGTTGGCACAGGATGAGCCGAGCGTGGCTGTCGATTCAAAAGGTGAAGCCATCTGAATAAATAAATTGGTTGGAGGGGCGAGGGAGGGGGGGTAGGATTGAGCCATTGATTTTTATTGCCTCTGGCCTCCACCAAAGTTTTCCTCCACATTGCTTGATAAGTCAGGTTATTGTGTTGCTTCATCACATCTTGTATTGCCATTGTGTTTCACTGCATGCGCTCCATGCTGGTTGACCTGTAACTTCTGCCTAAGTGCCTCACAGTGCATTTGTTGGACTCTGGCTCAAAGTCAGCTGCCTTTATGTATTTTCCTGGTCGACATCTCACACCACCTTTAACTGGATTAGTGAACCCTCGAGTTAAACCTTGATCGAGCTCATCGAATTTGGAGCTTTAAAACCATTTTTGTCAACTAATAGTTGTGCAAGTTACTCATTTACTGTAAATACAGATGAACGTATAAAAATAGATATATGTACTCTGAATGGTCACTCAGTCAATTTGCTGTGCAGTATTTCTTTTCATTCATAATACCTTAAGTAATTGATCACAAAACCTTATATGTAAATGTCATTGTTAATCAGCAATGCAAAACAACAAAGTGATGGCAGCATGGTGACTTTCTTTACCTCTCTTGATTCCCTTTCATACTACCAAAAAGTTCATCTGTGGAATTTAAATCCGATATGAACCACAGTTTTTCTGAGTTCAAGTCCACAAATCTACGCTATGATGTGGTTATAATGGTCGATTTGTTTGTTCCTCATTTTCCCTTCTGATTTTTGACCGATCTTAACTAAACTTTGCCTGATTTGCCTTAACAAATGCAGTTAACTGTGAAAGTCTTCCAAAACTAAAGGATCTGGTTTGAAAAATGCACCTCGAGAAGTAGACAAACAAATTCAAATTCCATCGAGCTGCGCACACTTACGACTTCGATTTATATTGTTGTGGCAGACATGCAAATGTTGTTGGCAGTCTTAATGTTTCTTTTTTGCCTTTAATGTCAAAAGGTGTTTAACTTTACTAGCATTAGAGTGTGTCCAGAGACCCACATTGCTTGTGAAACATACCAGGGTAATGCTGAAGACATTTGAACGTTCACAAATTGAGCTGTTCACACCAAAACTATATCATAATTATCCTTTTATTATTTATGAGGTCACATGTTGTCCATTATAATATCTAACCAATGTAATGTCACACACGCTCTTCGTCTTTTTATTGGCAATTAAACCATGGTTTCATTGATGTATTTTATGAGCACTTCGCTCTCCTCTGTCCAATGAGGTGCTACAGAAATTGTGTGTCCATGGCATGACTCTTAACACCAGTCATGTGTGTGCTCGCTTTGCAAGCAGTGTTGAGCCAGGTGCAGGCTCTTTACGGATACTTGTCGAGCCACCGCCAAGCCTCGGGGCCTCAAGGACTGCGCAACAAGGGTACGTTGGGCCTACTTTATGCAAATATGTCGAAATTCTGGCACCATGCATTCAAAACAAATCTGTAAATTGGCATTTGTGCTTTGCTTCTCACAGTTTGGCCTCAGGGTGTTGGCCGAATTTTTTTTTTCTTTGGCCCTGATACTGTGCCTGTTTTACAGCACTTTGCCATTAGTTACTGTCATTACAAGCATGTTTGATATTGTCATCACCATGGTTACCATCATTGTGATCCATTGTGGTGACCTTATTTGCTGTTTTGTGCATTATTAGTTTGTTAATGATTGTGAAACAACTGACACATACCTTTAAAAAACATTCGTTGAATATGCCTTATTTGTGCATGACTCATAGGCCTGCTGAATGCAAAAGTAGGATAGTTTGTATAATACAGTTGTGTTGTTTGTACAGCACCGCAGGGTAGTTTGACAAATATCTTTGTCTACCAATATTACCCCAACCATTTCATCCATAACCCATTCCAGGTGAAGACATCTTCCAGGCTTTTTTTTGCTTTTTATTTTAAACATGTCCATTCAGTAAATTTTCTCACTGCTGAAGCTGAAATTTGACCCATCACACCTGTCATGACCACCTCTTATTAGCTATTAACATAATTCGATCTTCGTCATTAACTTCGTTTATCAATTTGCTTATCTTAGCATTTGCATAGCATTTGAGCTTTTAACAGTCTATAAATTTGTACATTTAACTCGTCCACAGACACGTTAATGAAAAATATACAAACGGGATATTGGAGGCACTCCATCCTTCACATGAATACATAAAAGCAGCTGTCACAACTGTATGTAAATTATGTCAAAGATTCCATGATATCTGTTGAAAAGAGGAGGCTATGTTGTGTTGGTACACTGATTAATTTTTCTTTGGTTTAGCATAATTAAAATAGCACTCTCTGTGGATGTGGCACAGGCATGAAGGGCCAAATGGCTGCCTGTGCCAGGTTCCCATATGTTACAATACATACATATGATAAATTTTACAAGACGATGAATAGAACTAGTCGTGCATACTGGAGGTAGAGATGTGCAGAAGTCCGGCCAATTCATCTCCCTTGCAGAGCAGTCATTCTGGGGACAAAGAAAAAGAGAAATGTGTCTGCGTGGGTTACTTGGCCGGTTGGCAGTTTAATCCCCCCCCCCCTTTCTTCGTGGACTCCCAGTGCCTTAGTCCTCCTTCCGGCTGCTGTGAACCTCATTTGAGTGCAACTGCTCTGCACTGCGTGCATAGCCCCCCCCCCCTTAAAAATGGCACCTACTTATACCCTTAAAATGATTCAACTACCCTTAAAAATGGCAACTGCTTCTACTCCTCTCCGGCCTCGCGCTTCAAGGTTTTCCATACCCCCCCCCCCCATTAAAATGGCACCTGCTTATACCCTTAAAATGGTTCAACTACGCTTAAAAATGGCAACTGCTTCTACTCCTGTCTGGCCTCACACTTCAAGGTTTTTGAGCACTTTAAAAGAAACATAAAGGACAGACAACAGAGGAAAATAACATATAGCATATCCAGAGGTTTGGAGGGAACCAGAAACAAACAAGGATTGCAGGGAGACTAATGTCTGTCTTCACATAAAAGCACGCATACCTAACATATGAATTAATGACGTGATGCTTATTCTAAACAAATTGTAACAAATAACTAATGTTATACCAAACAGCTTTACCCCACTGGGGCCATTCCCACAACAGCACCTGTATATACCATAAATAATGGTACAGAATGTAAATAAACACTGCCTGAATCCACTTCAGTGCAGTGGTGCTCACACTCAACTGATTTGCATTCACTTAGAGGCATTTAAATGTAAAATGAACAAGTCTGGAGACTGCGATGGTTCACGAGCAATGTACACAATTCGCCTTTTTTTATTTTTTGACCTTTGAGGGGACGCCATGGGCAAACTGGTGGGAATCGGGAAAAATGTAAATGATGAAAGTTGTCGTACTCGAAGAGCACTACTTGCATACCAACTTTCATTTGAAACAGTTGAAAAACCCGAGGAGCTCGATGCCCAATTTATTGATTTTTTTTTTTAAACATTTTCTAAGTTCGTGACCTTGTGACCTTGACCTTGGGACAAAAATGAAAAATCGAGCTCTGTGGGGCTATGCAGGTGCCATTGGGCTAACAAAATACCACAACCCCTGCCAGATTCGACACACCCCCTCAGAGAAGATGCAACTTGAAACCGGCTATCCCCTAAAAACACATGTTTTTTGGGCGTGGCTCCGCCCATAATGGGCGCAGCATGCCCATTCTCCGGAAAACACAACTAGATCATGATACAAACCTCGCACCCTAATTTTATCAAGATCGGATCAAAACCCACGGAGCTATGCTCGCGACAGACAAACAGACACACACCCATCACGAATATAGTGGTCACTTACTGACTCATGAACCAACATTCAATTTTACACTTTAAATCACATGATGTAACATATTGTTTAAAATTTGAAGAATAATAAGAAGGTGATGTTTGACTTTGCGTTGTCCTTGTTCCGAATTATGTGGCGATACAAATTAACAGAAAAAAACGATTAACAAGCCGAGAGGCGACGATGGTTCGCGGGCATTATTAAACAATGCCACGATTGGTACAATTGAGTTAGTGGAAGCTTTTGACGAAGCCCTACTGTAAAAACCTATCTCTTCCATCAAAATTGACCAAATAAAATCGGATTTTTTATATGTTGTACTTATGGACATTACGCACAGCTTCTAAGAAATGAAATTGCGAGAAAAAAAAACCAAAAAGTTCAAGTAGGCGTGGCTCCGCCCACAAGGGGTGTGGGACGCCCCTCATACAAAAAGACACAATTAGACCATGATATCTAGCTTGTGTCCAAGTTTCATCAAGATTGCATCAAACGTCACAGAGCTATGCTCTGGAGAGAGTCACAAACAGACAGACAAGCCGGTAGGCGGACATGGGTAGTCGACAACCCAATAGGACCTGACACGATGGGCCCGTTCGATGTGGAATGACCTGAGGATTAAGCATAAGAAAATTCATGATTCTAGCTTCAAGGGTTAATGCTGCAGATTGTTTTTTCGTTAAAATACCCCCACATTTCGAGGTTTTTTGGCCGTTGCTAGGCAACGGAGGGGTCCATGGCAACGGTTCTTTCTCACACATAACTAGGACATACCATGAACCTACCATACCAGTTTCATGTATATGTGACTCATAGTCTCTGAGATATAACGAACTTCGTTTTTTTTTATTGTTTTCGACCAGGGTTCATTCAAAGTCTATCTTCTAAGACAGTTTTCATAGGATCCGGCTGGAAATTTTTGACAATATGGCTGAATGTACTGCCCACAGTTGCTCGTGGCCCAGTTTTTGATTTTCGAAAAAAATATTTTTTTAATGATTTTTCAAAAATTTCAAAGTCCCGTTGATGGGCAACGGTGGTGTCAATAGCAACGGTTCTCATTGCACACAACTAGGTCATGGTATGAACCTACCAACCAAGTTTCATCGAAATCGCCATTGTATTGACGGAGCACTGGACCGAACAGAGGGACAGACAGACAAACTTATCGATAGAAATACTGATAATAAGGGTAGAACAAATTTCCCAAAAAAAAATTTTTGAAATTTTTTTTTTCGACAACATCGACTACCCAACAGATGGACAGAGAGACACACAGACACAACGAAAATAGTGGTCACTGCTGGCGCCCGCGAACCAATAACATTGCACTGATGGTGAATATGATTATATGCTATGAAGCAGTTTTATTGTTTTGTTCAATTTTATGCTGGCATACCTTCGATTCACTCTTGATTTAATTGCTTATTATTTCTGTTGAGGCTAGATGCTTGCTGTAAATAGAGGGTAAAGTAAAATGTGATTATGGCAAACCAGGAGGAATGGGTGAAGATAATGTGATGAGGCCAGCAGACGTAACTAGAAACATGGTGATGTTCGGAACTATAGAGTTGGGGTGGCCATTCATTTTGGCTGGCTTGCTGTCTGGGTTTAAGGTATCTCTGCATCCATGATAAGGCATTGTTTATGGGGAGGACATAAGATCTCGGTGTAAAGGCCAGATCTCACATCTAAATCGGTTTGAGTCTTCTATGGATGAAGCACACAACCAAGCTCTTAGGGTTGCTTGCTACCAATGGCCATGATTCCATCTTCATATATTCTAATGACTCCTTGTGTTATGCAGACAAATGCAAAGTGAACAGTGTACTGGATGACATCTGTACTCGACTAGAGGTATGATGCTTCGAGTTTTATAATTTTCTTTTTGCCAGTTTTTCAGCAATAATTATTCCTCCGTTTTTTTTTGTTTTTTTTTGCCTTTCTTAAATCATATTACTTGTGTAAAGACAAAGCAATTTCGATTTAATTTAATAAGTGGGTGAATTTTGGATAGATTAATGTAGGGAAAGGCATGGGTGGGGGAGTCATACTTTTTTGCAACACGTTCGAGCTCAGGAAGGGCATATGATTTAATAGATCGTAGCATAGAGTCCACCAGTGTCAAGAATCCTACAGGAGGGATGCAGCGCCATTCTTCCACGAGAAAGTCAATCAATTTGCACCTGTTTGGAGGTGGAAAATTCTGTCTCAGGCGTCATTTCAGAACATCCCATTAATGCTCGATTGAGTGGATAAGACCATGATATATGGATAACATCAGTGTCGTGCTCATATAACCATTGAGCAGCCAAACGTGCTCTGTGGATGGGGATATTGTGGGGGGGGGGGGTCTCCTCTTGCAGCCATGCTCACCATAATTATAGGCAACCAGGCCTGTGCAGCATTTTTATAAATGATCCTAATATAAGCATGCTGGGATGTCATTTGCTTAATTAACACATGGGCCACACCTGTGTGGAAGCCGTTGCTTGGTTTCCCTCATTTACCCAGATGTTTCCATTTTTTTGTCCAATACTTGTTGGTCATGGTCTAATCTAAATCATTTTTACTGGTAATTGTTAATTACATATTAACCTCCACAAGGAATGGGTATAGTTGCACAGCATAATCAAGTGCTAAAAAGGGATGGTAGCTGTTTCAGGTTTTACAACTCACCACAATGATGAATAACCTTCTCTTCGCTCTCGCTTTTTAGTTCATAGGTCTCGCATCATTCCAAATCAGTCTTAAGAATCGCAATGCCTTTTCTTGACAGGCCATGTCTCGGTCAGAGGAGCTACTCGAGCAAATCAGCACCGACCTGGCACAACTCTGCTCACTGCTGCTCACACTCTGGGCTGCCTTTCTGGAGAGAGTCACCCTTTGTCCATTTGTCACAACGCACCTCACCCAGCAGCACCATACAGCCAGGGTGTGTACGGCACCATACTCATACACGACTCTGCTTGCACCATTATTCATTGAGCAATTTTATTAAGCCTCACCCCCCTGTAGGATAGGGGAAGGCTGAAAGCTGTTGTTGGGTTTGTTTCTACAATTGGTGCCCCCAATTTTACATGGTACCACAGAGTTTCTTAGACCCTGAGGAGTATTAAGCTATCATTCAGAAAAAACAAAAAAAATTCTTCCTGCATTCCCAACACTCACAATTTCCGAACTGTATCTTGGAGTCGGCTGGGACTTTCAGAATCATATTTTGCATCAATGTGAGTAGAAGGTATGCAGGGTTGGCATAATGTTTGACCTTGACCTAATTTTAAGGTAATGACAATTTTAGATATGTTAACATTTTTCACCATAACTCGACTAAAGTTTGTCCAATCATAACGAAATTGCCCTCTCTGGACAGCCTAGAATAAGTCGAATTTATGCTTAATTTATATCATACCCCTGTGGGTTCAACGTTAAGGTCGAATGGCTGTCCAGAAAAATATATTTTTGTCATCGCTGAATTTTGACAATGCAGAATCTCAAAGACCACTTGGCTTTCCAAGATGGTCTTGCATTATAATAGTGGATCCGCACTGAACTTGTGCACCTGATATTTCATTCTTATCCTTGACATACTTTTTTCAGATTGTGACCTAATTAACAAAAAACACCTTTTTGATCATAACTTGAATAATATTTCTCCTATTTTCATGATGTTAAGTTTTATAGATGGATTGTACATGAGGACACATTTTCGTAATTCACACTCTATCCCTAAATGTTGAACGTCAAGGTCATATGGTGGTCCAAAACAATATGGCCATCATTGGATCATGGCCAGGGATAAGTCACGGGTGATCGCCAAGGGGTAAGCCGCCACCGTTCAGGGGAGGCTTAGCCTTGGCAATCACTTTGTGATTGCAGAAAACTGGTTTACTATTACTGTTTTCTTCATTCAAACTTCATTCTTATGATTCAGTAAAATCTCAGTGTCTAATTCAATGACATTCTTTTTGTTGTTTTTTTTTTTTTTTCTTTCATATTTTATCATGAGCTTTCTGTTTTTTGGCCTCCTATCTCTTTCAGGACATTTCTAAATCAGTAGTTCTTATTTTTTCAGTTTTTACCCTCGCCAGAGGAGAGGGTATTGCACTTGGGTCCATTTGTTTGTCTGTCTGTCTGTCCGCAAAAAACTTTCGTGTTTTTCTCTGCAACCGCTTGTCGCATTGAGATGAATTTTTCACCATTCATGACTACTCATGTCGGATGTTTTAATAATAATTATGATGTCATAGGTCACGTAGTGTGGCAGCCATATTAAAAAAAACTTTGGACCTCTATCTCTGAAACCACACCAAGGGAAAAATAGCCCATGGTAAGTATTCCTCGGGAATGAGTGTGATTATTATTTTTTTTTAATGACGTCATAGGTGCTCTCATTATGACATCATAATTGAATATGTAGAACGCCAAATCTGATCAGTATGAAAATTTTTGAGGGTCATCTAAGGATAAAATGGTGCACAGAAGAAAAACAAATTCATGACGTCATCGGTTACGTGATTCAGTAGCCATATTGTTTTTTTATCATTAAAAAAAAATCTTCTCTGAAGTGGCTGAACAGATCAAGGCGAAACTTTACACATGACCGCCTGTCCATGAGGAACAAAAGGTTCACACATGATATTGTCGCGAGGGTTGGCGGCCCAGGGTTAATCCCCCGACCCAATTTGTGGTGACGGGCGGTTAACACCGCCAGCCCCCGGACGGCTAAACTTCTCCCTTGGTTGCCTACAGCCAAAATCTCGGAGATTATCACGCGCGCGGGAAACTGGAAGAGGGACGGAGGAGCACAGCACAAAAATGGATGCACAGGGCGGTGGGGGAGGGGGATTATAATCAAAACCAACAACAAATGCACGGCTTCAGTTTCTTAAAATGAACACATTTAATGAAAATAGACAAATATTTACAAAGGGCAATAATCAAAAGGTAATGATAACGTAAAGTAAATAAAAGTCGAAGTCGAGGTGCCTCTACACACAGACTTGAATACACACAAAGGGAAATGAAAGAAAAGAAAACCCTTCCTTTATTCTTGTCCTAAGCTTGGCCCAGAGCTGGTCTTTGTGGAACTTGGAATCAAGGAACTTTCACCAGCACCTGCAGACACACGCAAAATGGCACCAAGTCACTTCTCTTGTATCAGGGCAAACATACGCCAGGCAATCCGTGAGCGGCACTCAACACCAAGGCGCAGACCTTTGCAGCTGCTCCCTGCGTCGATCGTCCTCGCTGACCCGCTATTTGACATACACGAGGCTCGGGGTCTGTTCCTCACGGTCCAACCAAGAGCCAAGGCCAGCGTTTTGCTTCACCATGCGAGCCAAATCGCCTCAACACGAATACAAGAATAGTGCCGTCCTCTTTGTGCGTCAAAATTAAGCCAGCTGTAAAGCCCTGTTCTTACAGGCCATCTCCTAACTACGTTCTTTCTCGAACACGTGCGTCCTTCACTCCACACTCGATCTCTCTTCTGAAATCAACTCTGCCTCATGCATGCACTCTCCCTGAACTCCACTCTCCTCTTGCATGTGCTCTCCCTGAATTATACTCTCCTCTAATGAGCAACCAACCCTTCTTCTTCGACGTCACGCCTGCCCATCGTTTCCTCCAGGGCGTGGTACTCGCGCGAAACCCGGGAAGGCGGGGCTTCTGCCTGCTCGGCACGTTTGCTTGTAGTTGTTTTGGGACGCGTTTCCCAACCTTTTATTGCCGATCTTGAAATATAAAAACGTAGGGAAAAGTCACAGAGGGGCGATTTACATACTGGGGAAACTTCACCACACCACCCCCTTGTCGTGATACGTACCACTTAAGCTCACAGTTTCCCGACTTAATTACATTGAGATGCCTCCTTCGCGTCCACGGACCAAACAACTCAATTCAATCCTAAATTCCCTATTAAATTCCTCCACACACAACCGTAACAATATCATAGGTCACATGATTTGGCAGCCATATTGCATTTACCCTAAAACCTATAAAAATACACCACTCAAAAGAAGTCCTGATGAGGGTCTGTAATCTCTGATTGTTCTTGTTCTTGTTTTTGTGTGTGTGTGTGTGTGTGTGTGTGTGTATGTGTGTATGTGTGTATGTGTGTATGTGTGTATGTGTGTATGTGTGTATGTGTGTGTGTGTGTGTGTGTGTATGTGTGTATGTGTGTATGTGTGTATGTGTGTATGTGTGTATGTGTGTATGTGTGTGTGTGTGTTTTTTGGAACAATCAATAGAATCCAGGTGTGTATGCATTCGTTTGTTGGTGTAATTCACACTTGAGGCATTTGTCCGTATGTAGTTTTCCTTCATAGACATTTTAAATACAAGGGTATAAGCCCATGGAAGATCCAAGTGATGCAAGGGCAATGACGATCATCTGTCTTTGTTCCTCTGCAGTTGGAGGCAGTATATTTTCGGTTTGTCTGTCCTGACTGTTTTCCATTACCACGAGAACTTGTTAACAGCTGAAGGGACTTTGACCAAACTCTCTACAAGAATATAGTATGATACAAAGATTAAATTTTGGGTTTAGACGGTCAAAGATCTATGGTCATATGACCATTATTTGAAAATCTTTGTCACCGCAATAACTTGTGAACCACTGAAGGATTACAACCAAACTTGACACAGGTATGGCCTATAGTACAAAATTAACATGAACTGATTCAACTTTGGGTGCAAACGGGTCAAAGGTCATGCACCCTTTGAAAATCATAGTGCAGACCATAACTCAAGTTTGAAGCATGTGATGTTCTCTCTCTTCTACTCATCTCTTTTCTCTCACTCTCTCTGTCACGTTGCCTTAAATTTTTCATGCGACCTTTCTTTGAATTCAAACATAACAGTGGGTTGATATCTAACATGGACAGAGGAATATCCTTTGACGCATTCACGTGAAATTATATTTTTAGTTTCCATTCAAAACAGTTCTCCCCCCCCTCCCCCCTCCCTGCTCAGGTTCGGAGGTTTGCTGAGGCCTTTTTCATCATTGAACACCCACGCAGTACAGCAGTGACTTATGATGAGAATCAGTAAGCCTTATACTTGCCAGCACAATTGCAAGATCATGGTAAAGACAGGGACCCTGCCAAGCTTTGAGAGTACAACTGTACAATAGTCCAATGTTGTTCTTTGTCATGTCGTGCCTAATTAACTCTCTTGTGATGTAGCTTTTGTTACTTTTTATCGTGTTGTTCGTGGTTTTCAATAATTATCAATCTGTCTGCCTTTTTAAGTGAGATTTTGCTTTGTGCTGTTGAGATTCACATTGCCACAGCGATCACATTCCTTTGGAAGTTTTTTTTTTTTTTTTTTTTTTTTTTAACCAAAGAAACTTTTTTGCTGATCAATGCGACCTATTGAAGGTCAATAACTTGCTGCTGTTAAAGCACGAGATGCACACTTGTGGCTTCATTTCGCAACCATTACCCTTGTTACCAGGTCAATGGAGCATGCAGGTGCAGCGGCAGTTGTGCGCGGATCCCGGTACCTGGCGTGCTTACCGCCACTTGGTCTCGAGTGTCCCGAGTTGGATGGGGATGCCTCCTCATTACCGATAATCTTTGAAGATCGTTATCTTGAGGATTCGCCTCAAAACATTGGCACTGACAATGTATTGGCAGGAAATGGTGTGAAAGGTGAGGCACCATTTTCTATCTCAGTTTGTCTGGAGTGACATCCAAACTTTCTGCACAACATGTATCATTTATTTCTGAGCTCAACAAGCAAATGTCATCTAATTTGTGATTTGGCAATGTAAAATACACCCAAAGGCTTGACTTGGACAGTTCTTGTTGGATAAAGTGCTTGTGGAATTTAAACAGCCCAGGAATGTCAATAACCTATCAAAGTTCAAAAGGTTGCTATAGGTTCAGCTTATCCAGACAGACATCAAGTGGTTTCACGAGGAGCATAGAATGCTCACTTAGAATGGCTATGGAAGGATGTTACATCGTTGTTATCTTCAATATGTATGAGTGGTCATGTTGCACTTTTATGAACATGAGCTTTTTCTTTTTTAATGCATGGAAACTGACCTTGCATTCCAACTTACGTATTGTTTAAAGCTTGCTCCATTTAATTGGATATTTTGTATGATATGAAGTTTATCTTGGCACTGGTGTGTTGTGGTTGCAGGTCGGACAGTAGACTGCTTTTCAGGAAAGCTGCCTGTTCAGTTGTGCAGGGAATCCAGTAGACAAACAGAAGATCGTGCTTGTTACAAGGCGGGCCTTGCATATGAGCGGTGCTCATCAGACCATCCCATGAAGATAACCAGTGGCCGGTTAGGACTGAGTTCTCCAAGTAAGTGTGGCGGTGAGCCGGCCGGCTCTAAGGATTCAGTCACGCTCACTGGATTCCGAGCAATGCCAGGTGGGAATGGTCGTGCAGGCATGGATGTTTTCAGCGAGGTACCGCCACCTCATTTTAAACGAGGCTTTCGCGAACGTTGTGCAACACTTCCTACTTCAGTTTGTCTAGCCAAGCCAGACCTACTGCAACTAAAAAAACGACTATCAGCAGTGGGCTCCACAAATGTGGAACAAGTACGAGTTCAATATGGCAGAGGTGAAGAAGAAAAAGGAAGCCTGGGTGCAGATTCTGCTGGAAGCTCAGAAGCATCATCTCAGGGTAATCCTTTTAATGTACATCATTATGGTTCACGATTGGATGTGAGTGTTTCACCTGCGCTTCTACGCTCCATGTTTACACATGACTTTGGAAGCACAAAATGCATACGAATGACCAATAACTGCAAAGCAATGTCAGAAGTCAATCTGTCAAACCTTATTGCATCTCAAGTGATGTCTCCTACAACCCAGGATAAGGTTACCTGTGGTGCTGCTGTCCTTCAGAGGCTTGGTGGTCCACAACGAGCTTTAAAAAATTCTACTGGTATTGATTTGTATCATGGAATACCTGGGTGGAGGTTTCAGGTTGGTGAGGCAGTGACATTGCCAAACTTGGACCCTGTGCCAGAGCCATGGTCACCGGATTCACGACGAGATGCGATCCGTCCCTATTTTGATCAAAACAGGGAGTCTCTTCCTGTGAGTCCCTCTCATATATTCTCTCCTGATTCGGGTGTTGAGAGTGAGACCGGCCCACTTGTACCTCACCAGGCTCCATCCAGCATGGGAGTTTCTCTTCAACAGTCAGCAGCAGATGGTGTAGAAAACATGAGCTTCCTCAGCAGCAATGGAATGCCTTCTTCCCTCACTTCTATCAGCTCACTACCCTCCGATGATGGAAGTCTGCTTGGCACTACGACTGTGTCACCACAGACTACCATCATGTCAGCTTCAGCCTTTGGTCGAGGTACCAGGCTGAAAGCCTTTGTATCTGAGATGGTGCTCAATCGGCGTGACGCACAGGAGTCGTGCAATCGAGCTCCATTCTTAACTTTGTGCCCTCGCTGTCGTTGCAGTTTGGCTAATGGTGAGCTCTCAAATGGACTCAAAATATCAGGGAATGGACACAGAAGTTGGGAGGAACTGCAGCTGAGTGATGATGTTCAGGAAAGCAACACAATAAGGTTCCCAGATGTACGTCAACTCGGTCATGAGGTGACTGTTTGTTCTGCCAATACTGAGGTACGTATACCAACCTGGCAGTGTCAAGCTTGTGACATGGTGCTTAAAAGTGAACAGAATGTCATTGGCTTTTTGCCTTGGCACAGTGAAGAGGAAGTCTCACCATTTTTCACTGAGGAGAGTGCTGATGCAATTTTGGGCAGCAGTGAGAACTCTGACAGCGATGGGGATCACCTTGACATGATTCAGAATGGCTTCCACGAGGAGAGTGTTGGTGAATTTTTGCTGGAAGTAGACAATGAGGGTGATCTCTCTGATCAAGCAACTCGTCCAACCAGCTTGCGGTTAGCGCCCTATGGCGTTGGGTGCACTCCGACATGCTTGGCATTTTCGGCTGCACGTGGACCTTCTCCAACAAACACTGTTGCCTCAAAGAGTCTGTTTGGAGCAGCTGGTGCATCCTCCAGTGTTCCCATCACAAGCCAACCAATGAGTTCTACCAGCAAGGATCAAAGTTCACCAAAAGGTCAAGTGCAGGGAGAGGATGAAGACACCCAGTCTGTGAGGTATGACATACGTTGGGAACCACGGATAGGCTCATGAGCTCTTTCTCTCTTCTCCTTCTCTTTCTCTTTCTCCTTCTCTTTCTCCTTCTCCTTCTCTTTCTCCTTCTCTTTCTCCTTCTCTTTCTCCTTCTCTTTCTCCTTCTCTTTCTCCTTCTCTTTCTCCTTCTCTTTCTCCTTCTCTTTCTCCTTCTCTTTCTCCTTCTCTTTCTCCTTCTCTTTCTCCTTCTCTTTCTCCTTCTCTTTCTCCTTCTCTTTCTCCTTCTCTTTCTCCTTCTCTTTCTCCTTCTCTTTCTCCTTCTCTTTCTCCTTCTCTTTCTCCTTCTCTTTCTCCTTCTCTTTCTCCTTCTCTTTCTCCTTCTCTTTCTCCTTCTCTTTCTCCTTCTCTTTCTCCTTCTCTTTCTCCTTCTCTTTCTCCTTCTCCTTCCCCTTCTCTTTCTCATCTGATGCATTGTTAAGGAAAAGACATCAGACCAATCATTAACTCAAATATACAATTATGGTTGTTCCAGAATCTGGACCCTTGGACTTGGGTTGTTTACAAAATTTCTAGAACCCCTTGTCTGCTACCCACCTCCCTTTCCCCATATGCTTTTCCAATATGATTATAGACACTCGACAATTACCTATAAATGTTATAACTATAACTACATGTCACTCTTGGTCTTTCGTACACAAAGATGCAGTTGCTTTAAGATTATCCAATGGAGTGAAGCATTGACAACCTCACATTATACAAAAGTCCCGACTGTGTTCTTTGCGCGTGTCAGCTTTGTGGCAGCACGCGCCGAACTGCTACAACAGAGCGCTGTGCAAGGAGTACTGTTTAGTAAATTTCCCTTTCTGGCCTCGTCGACACCATACTTCTTACCGACTGAAGCTGACAGCCCTGATGACGATTCCGAAGGCATCCACCTGGTGGTCTGCGTTCATGGGCTGGACGGTAAGATACCTCATTACCGGATTTGCGAGGAAACACTTTGTATACAGCATGCGATGGAATGGCCGTTCATTGGATTTCCTTGCTGTGGCATTTTTGTGCCAGTTTTCATAAGAACAGAATGAAACCTTCAGTTTCGCCTCAGTTTCAAATGAGCGAGTTTTTTGGGGGCAGGGGGGCGGTTATTTCAGGTGTAAGGATTTGTAAGAGTACAAGTCTGGAGAGGGCGATGGTTCACGAGCAATGTATACGGTTCGCCTTTTTTATTTTTTGACCTGCGATGGGACGCCACGGGCAAACTGGCGGGAATCGGGAAAACGTAAGTGATGAAAGTTGTGGTAATCGAAGAGCACTACAAATCGACCACGATTGTGAAATCCTAAACGTAGTTCGCCTTTTTTATTTTTTTTATGGCGGGAATCGGGAAAAACGTAAATGATGAAAGTTGTAGTACTCGAAGAGCACTACTTGCATACCAACTTTCATTCGAAACAGTTGAAAACCCTAGGAGCTCGATGCCCAATTTATTGATTTTTTTTTGACATTTTCTAAGTTCGTGACCTTGTGACCTTGACCTTGGGACGAAAATGAAAAATCAAGCTCCGTGGGGCTATGCAGGTGCCATTGGGCTAACCAAATACCGTAACTCCTGCCAGATTCGACAAACCCCCTCGGAGAAGATGTAACTTGAAACTGGCTACCCCCTAAAAACACGTTTTTTGGGCGTGGCTCCGCCCATAATGGACGCAGCATGCCCATTCTCAGGAAAACACTACATCATGATATAAACCTCCCACCCAAATTTTATCAAGATAGGATCAAAACCCACGGAGCTATGCTCGGGACAGACAGACAGACAGACAGACAGACAGACAGACAGACAGACACACCCATAACAAATATAGTGTTCACTTACTGACTCGTGAACCAATAAATCATCCACCTCAGTGAGTCATAAATGGTTTTTGAACCTCAAATTTTCACTACGTGTGACGGGGGATATTTGAGATTGATTGTTTTTAACTATAAATTTCAATTTATTTGGTCGAGGCTGAGCAAAACGAGATTGAAGCACCCCACTACTTATGCCGACAGAAAACTGATTTTTTTGAAACACCGCCATATTTTCCATCCGATCATCATGCAACTTTGTTTAAAAAAAAAATGTCCAGAGGTGGGCACTCCCATGTCGAAAGTTTTAGCTCAATCACTCAAGCAGTTGTGGAGAAAACAAACTTAAAAGCAAATATACGTGAAAAAAATGAGGGTGGAAGAAAAAAGTGAGGGCCCTGGCTGACGTTTCATAACATGGTTAAGGATGGTTGTGGATACCTAATTACTCGTTATAATTATTCTGTCAGACCCCACTATTCATGGGGGATACGCTCCTGAAAAATGCTGCGAATGTTGGGACATTCTTAAAAATATATATATATATATATATATATATATATATATATATATATATATATATATATATATACATATATATATATAATTTTTTTTTTTTTTAACAACATGGTCTAGGCTTGTGGAGGTATGATTACACAACATAACAAAGGGAACAGTAGGAG
>NC_140971.1:65203830-65221330 GCF_056783735.1 Eptatretus burgeri
TATTCTCACAATTCCGACACTTGCATACATCTGTGCAGGACAACGTAGAGGAGTGACACGAACACTGTCCTGTTTTGCAGTTTGACATTTTACAGGCGCAGTTGACTACCTGCAAGATCATTTCTGGGGCAGGGTCCTGTGTCATCCACAGAATTGACAATTCGTCCCCTGTCATTCGCCAGCCATAGCCAAATGGAGTAGGAGCATTGATCAAGGGGGATAGCGCCCGTCTATGTATGGCGGCTAGATAGTGAGCACGCAGAATACATTGGTACAGGGTGTCATTTGTAGGTGGCATAGACTGTTCTCCTGGTGACGAAGCCAAACAAAATACTCTGTATCTTGTGTCATTCACATCCGCTGCCGACTCTTGACCGTAAATAGCACAAACGAACCTCACCAATGAAATCACGGTTTTTGCTGCTATATTGAAATCGGACCCCAGCCTCGCACGAAAGTCTCGTTTTTGGACATGGCTGAAAAGGTCTTCTTTTTTCCTTTACGGATAACATTCTATAAAAACAACTTGTCGAGTCGCATCCGGTCAGGATGTGAAATCCAACGAGAGCCTGAGACAATTCCTCCCCCAAGTTACTTCTGATGCGTCCAATGTCAATCACACGGGCGCGATTTTTCACGCCAGTTGAAAAAAACAAATTTGCCTGTATTTGTGCACCGAGTGCAACAGCGATCACTGTGACGTCAGTATCGGGACTGTGAATGACAATATCACGGTAGCTGGAACCGGCGTGCTTTGCATGGAGCATGAGGCGGGTGTCCGCTTCCTCGTGATCGCACTGCAACTCATCCACTAACTGTACACATATCTCACTTGATATCGCTTTCAGCACGTGACACTGGTCAGAATGTGTCACATAAATGCTGTAATCGCACCCTAGGTTAGGCATACTGGTTGACCGCCAAGTGATGAAGAGAAAATCAATCAGTGCTTCTTTATTCTTACCACTGGCGAGAAACTTCTTCCACTGACTTGGGACTTTTTGATCGGGGCCGTACAACAATCTAGTTACACTTAAGTACCTTGGGTACTTCGTCGAGAATGCTCAGCATTTTTGATTGAGATGCCAGGGTATCGATCACACACAAAATCAATCCTAGAGCTGCCAAAACTCACCATTATTTTAATGAGGGCAGCTTGGATATTTTGAGCCAGGTTGAGAAATGTCTCCGGTATACGGACAAGTCCCTGAATCACAGCCATGCCATTGACTATAACAGCAGGGTCGTGAGGCATTGAAAGAGCAAGGACATTGTCTACCCTATGCTCCATCAAATCCATCAACACGGATTTATTGGTTTTTGCAAGACTACCATCCGCACTGGCAAGGGGAAGCGAGACAGGACTTAGCGAATATGAAAGTACCTCTCGCATGTCGAGTTTCCGTGTCTGACCAATGATCAGCAGTCGTCCGAACAAATTACGATCAGCTTTCAGGGTAATTTCTTTCTTAGATGTTACCCTCGAAGTACTTTTCACTTGTGCAGTAAAAGCTTTGAGCTTCTGACCCTTGAGGATGGAGTAGAAATCGACAGTGTTCGTCAACAAGCGGGATTCCATAAAACCACAGAGTAAATGCTCACCGGCTTCATAGGCATTGAGGAAATCATGCTTCACAGTGGGGCTTGCAATGATCCCAGAACTAATGCTTACCAAGTCAGCTTTCGGATCGAAAGGATCCATCATTGAGGTGGTGGTAGACATGAGGTTTTGTTTGTGTCTCTCATCCCTTATTGTACGAGCTGTATCCAAATCCTTCCGACGACGTGATTCAGAATGACTACCCGCTAGGGTCTGACATTGTCGGGTTATAGCTGCACGTTCATTCTGTGAAAGGATCCAGTGGTGAACGGCTGCTCTATCAAGGCTGAAGTTGGTGATTCCTGTTGGTGTTTTCGAATCGCGGTTGACAGTCTGCTCGATAGCCTGGTCGCAAGCTATAGAGGCAAAACCATGTTGGTCTTGTCGTTGGACTGTCCACTGACCACGTTCACGAAGTTCGGCATAGCACTGAGGATGGGTCTCCGGAAGGCCAATCATTTCAACCCAATAAGCCGTCAAATATCGGGAATAATGTACTCGATCGTACGAAAAAAAACCATGGCAACATAGATCTGGTTGCAGCGAGATGGAGCTCCCAGTTGGATTCCCGAGGGGCTCGAATGAAAAGGAGCAATAGAGTCACCATCTCCAAGTGTGACGTCCAGAAATCGAAGGTGGGATGAAACTTCCTTTGCTCTTCAACAAACTTGTCGTACACAGACAGAATTGCAAATCAAAATGATCAAATTTGATTTAGCTCATAACAAATAGCTCGGTACGTTCCTGCTGTGAGTGTTTCAGCTTTAACTAGTTTATCACGCTTTGGCCCATGGACTCAGTTAAGATAACGTGACTCTTTCTTGAAACAATGCAAATACGTGGGAGGATATGGCCTTGTGAAGAGATTTGCAATGCCGATCTTGATCGCAGACTCTTCTTTGGTGATGACAGCACACCAGGCTTTTGAACAGAAGCATCTACTGCAGATACTTCAGTGGCTCCCTCAAAAGCGTGCAAGCATCGTTTCTTACTCGCAAGCCGTCTCTTTTTATCGGTCAACCGTCTGTAGCACGTCGGATGGTAACCAGCACTCGGTGGAATGTTGGTGAAGCCAATGCCAGCATGGCTGTGATAACGCGACCGGGCGATGTCACCCCTTTCCCCGGGTAAATGTAGCCATTTTCCCAAGCACTCGCGATATTTACCCCATCTAACCTCAGGAAATGGACATACATTCTGTTCTTGCACCGATGACAGATGCAAAACACACCATGAAGGCGACTTCTCCTGGGATTGTGCTCGGGACATCACTAAGTTAAGGCCGACGTGGAAGCTGCCATGACAGTACAAGTAGTACCCGTGTTTTCAAAAATACGGCTGCTGATTGGTTGCAGCTGATATTGCTACGCCAGCTGGCCGACTTCTCGGCCAACGTATGCAGTTAATCGCCGATTACACTTTGAAAAATAGTGCGTGTAACTTCTAATTAATGCTCAGACTTGGGCGTTGTTCACATGGAGAACTTTTTACATGTTACAGCAAATATCATTTAGACCAAATTGGGAGTGAAAATAAGTCGCACCCTTTTCACGGAACGAAAGGGAACGATAGCGGCGGACAGCCCACGGCCTAACTCTTCCATACAGATCTTCTCCAGATCCTTCAGGTCTTGGGGCTATCGCTGGGCAACACAGACTTTCAGCCTCTCCAAATATTTTCTATTGGGTTCAGGTCTGGAGACTGGCAAGGCCACTCCAGGACCTTGAGATGCTTCTTACAGAGCCACTCGTTAGTTGCCCTGGCTGTGTTTCGGGTCGTTGTCATGCTGGAAGACCCAGCCATACCCCATCTTCAATGCTCTTGTTGAGGGAAGGAGATTGTTGGCCAAGATCTCGCGATACATTGCCCCATCCATCCTCCCCTCAATACGGTGCAGTCGTCCTGTCCCCTTTGCAGAAAAGCATCCCAAAGAATGATGTTTCCACCTCCATGCTTCATGGTTGGGATGGTGTTCTTGGGATTGTACTCATCCTTCTTCTTCCTCCAAACACGGCGAGTGGAGTTTAAACCAAAAAGCTCTATTTTGGTCTCATCAGACCGCATGACCTACTCCCATTCCTCCACTGGATCATCCAGATGGTCGTTGGCAAACTTCAGACGGGCCTGGACATGAGCTGGCTTGAGCAGAGGGACCTTGCGTGCGCTGCAGGATTTTAATCCATGACGGCGTAGTGTGTTACTTATGGTTTTCTTTGATACCTGTGGTCCCAGCTCTCTTCAGGTCATTGACCAGGTCCTGCCATGCAGTTCTGGGCTGATCCCTCACCTTTCTCATGATCATTGAGGCTCCACGAGGTGAGATCTTGCATGGAGCCCCAGACCGAGGGAGATTGACTGCTATCTTGAACTTCTTCCATTTTCTAATAATTGCGCCAACAGTTATTGCCTTCTCACCAAGCTGCTTGCCTATTGTCCTGTAGCCCATCCCCGCCTTGTGCAAGTCTACAATTTTGGCCCTGATGTTCTTAGACAGCTCTCTGGTCTTGCCCATTGTGGAGAGGTTGGACTCTGATTGATTGAGTGTGGACAGCTGTCTTTTATGCAGATAACGAGTTTAAACAGATGCAGTTAATACAGGTAATGAGTGGGGAATGGGAGGGCTTCTTAAAGACAAAACTAACAGGTCTGTGAGTGCCAGAATTCTTTCTGGTTGGTAGGTAATCAAATACTTATTTCATGCAATAAAATGCAAATTAATTATTTAAAAATCATACAATGTGATTTTCAGGATTTTTGTTTTGGATTCCGTCTTTCACAGTTGAAGTGCACCTATGATAAAAATTACAGACCTCTACGTGCTTTGTAAGTGGGAAAACCTGCAAAATCGGCAGTGTATCAAATACTTGTTCTCCCTACTGTGTGTGTGTGTGTGTGTGTGTGTGTGTGTGTGTGTGTGTGTGTGTGTGTGTGTATGTGTGTGTGTGTGTGTGTGTGTGTGTGTGTGTGTGTGTGTGTGTGTGTGTGTGTGTGTGTGTGTGTGTGTGTGTGTGTGTGTGTGTGTGTGTGTGTGTGTGTATATATATTGTTACGAATTCTGGTCCGCCCGGCGTGCGATCGGCCTCGCAACTCTAATAGCAGCCGCGTCGCCAACCGGACAGACAATTCAGTCGTGACCCTCCTGGAACTACCGCCAAGAGCCAGTCACGGGTAGGGGTTTAACCTCACCACAACCCAGTCCGCATTCTACCCGTGCGAAATAGGGTGAATCGCCGAATGTCGATATACCTAAGTACCCGCGCGGGTAGCGTACTGAGTAGTTGTACCACGCCGCAGGTCGGCTCCGGACATGAACCGCTTAAGCGGCTCGTTCCGTGCTGAGGGGATAACCGAGCGGAGTTATCCCTGACCTCGACGGTTCAGATTACTTACTGGGTTTCTGAACACACTACCAATCCCTTCCGTGATGCAAGATGGAACTTTCAAACGAAGGAAAGGACGCAACGAAACGGGTCACAATTTAATAAGCACTTTTATTTCACACACACACAAGGCAAGCACGTATTCACAGCCATACAGTAAGAATGCACATATAACAGTCAAAGCAATGAAAGCAACACAGAGCTTCAACCGAATAAAGCAATGTACAAGCACTTATTCAGGTTGACTTAAAATACTGGCGCCACACACACATTTACACAAAAGGCAAATAATAGCCACCCTCATAGGCAAGGGGGCAGACAGGTCCGTGGACCAAATGTACGTGGGACCTGGGTGAGCGGCCAGGTCCACAAGACCGAAGGGGTCTTAGCCGCGCCCTCGTGGCACGATTGCGGGCTTGCCGCAATGTCAGTGTAAAGGCCCAGTCACACCTTGACGTTTTAGCCAGCGATGGCAGCGTATTAAAATTTATGTAAAACGCTGGCTTACGTTGAACTTTTGATGTTTTTTTTTTTAAAGATTCGGACGTATTCATAGCGACTTGGTCTTATGTATAACGCATTAGTAACGGACACAGAACGTTTCGTTGTGTTATAGATAACTTATACCAACGAATGCTGAACCTGTTGTCGGCCTCCACAACCTATGCCCAACGATAGTCTAACTTAGGCATAGCGCGTTGCACGCATCGCCGACGATGTCGTGACGTAGCCTATTAAAAGGCTGACGCACAACGATTCGAATCATAACTGCCGTAGAAATGGAAGTGTCAACATCGCAGTCACACCTTGGCGATCTTGCCAGCGTATGCCAACCTAAAAAATGTGTCTAAAACGTTGGGGCACGTCAAATACGGTGTGAGTAAGTTTGGTATACGTGAGTAGAACGCTAAAGTATGCTATTATATGTCGTAGTAAGTAGAGTACGTCAAGAAATTTTAAACATGTTCAAAATTTTACGACGTACTTGGCGTATGACACACGTTCCGCATGCGATGGGGATAAGTTGTACACACAATATGCGGACGCTTACACACGTCCACAAAGGCTACTTATAAGCTACTCATAAGTCGAAACACGTCGCGGTAATGTCTTTTTTACGCGAAACTTATTTCTAACTTATGTTTGACGTGCTTTGAACCAATTCTTCACGTAGTCCCAACACACATTGACGTATGTAGACGTATTCCAATGACGTCTTCCGGTCGACAAAAAAATAAATGAACGTGTTTCTAACTTACAACTGCCATATAAAGACGTGTTCCCAGCGATTTTGGGAATTGGTATATAAAAATGGTGTTCATAAAAGGGGAACCCAACAGTGTTTTCGAGTCCTTTTTGAGTCAATGTCCATGTCAGCAGTAACAGTATCAGTATTAGTATTAGTATTAGTAGTAGTTTGTTCATGTTGGCAGTAGTAGGTGAGTGTGAGGGGGAGGGTGTGGGTTATGATGGATCCTCCTTGCGTCCGCGTGTCCACGGGTAGGAGACATCTTTGCACCATTGTTCGAAGTTCTTCGCAGCTATTTTTTTATGGGGCTTTTTCAACAATGAACTATGGCTTGTTTTTACGATTTAGGTCTATTCATAACGGGTTGGACAAATGCACAATGAACTAATAATGTGCATAGAGCGCTTCGATAACTTATAGATACGGTATACCAACGAATAATTATCGTGTAGCCGGCGTTCACAAACTATGCCCAACGATAGCCTAACTTATCCATATCGTGCGGCAGTTTATCTTTGCCGGTGACGTGGGGTTTGCTATTCATAGGCTGCCACTCAACGATTTAAATGGCTGCATCTCCACTATTGAAAGTAGACGCTTGCGCTCAACAATTGGATTTTTTTTACACTCAACGACTTTTAAACGGTACCACTCAGCTATTTTCATTGTTTACAATGAACGATTTAAATTGCTGTCACTCGCCTTTGTTTTTTGACGCTGGGGTTTGGAAATTTGAAGCGTTTCTTCTGAACATGTTAAAACGCTCAAACTCGACTATTTTAAATAGATGCTGCCGATGGACAATTGGAATCATAGCCAAGCTAAACATCGAAGTGTGAACATCCTCGTCATGCCGAAGAAAAGTTTGAAGAATGCTGCAAATAAGTGTCCTGGCCGTGGCCGTGGACGCTGACGCAAAGACGATCCATTATACCGACGTCTTTCAGCCTATGAGTAACTTAAAAGTAACGTCTGTCGACGTGTGGCAACGATCGCGTAATGTGCCAACAACACGTTAATCATAGGTTAGAAATAAGTTTTGGGTACGCTAAACATTACCTCGGCGTGTCTCAACTTATGATTAACTTACAAGTAGCATGTGTTGCCGTCTGTCAACGATCGCAGACCGTGCATACAACTTGTGGCCAGCGTAGCGGAACGTGTGAGTCATACGCCGGCATACGTCGTGAAATTTCAAGCATGCAAAAATTTGAGGACAACCGAAAAGTACAACGTTTAAAGCCAGCGTACAACGACGTATGGCAGTGTTTTTCAGCGTGCTCTCAATGTTATCAAAACTTACCCATAACGTATTCAACGTGTGCCAGCGTTTTAGAAAATTTTTTCAAAAATCGGCATACGTTGGCTAAAACGTCAAGGTGTGACTGGGCCTTAACATGCCTGACTCCGTGCCCCTGGCGTGGTTGGTGAGCTCCTTTAGGCGTGCATTGCGCAGGCACGTGTTGGTCGGTCGACACCACGGTTGGGGTGGGGAACGGACGGAGTTACTGGTGCTATCTCAGCGGGGATGGGGGGAATTGTTGATGCTCGAGGTGGAGAGAGGGGAATGGCGGACGCTCCGTCCCGCTAGCGGGGCCTTGGGACCGCACCGACTCCGGTGAACTCTCGCCCCTGAGCCGTCTTCCGCATCCCTGCTTCACTCCGCGACTCGTCTCTCGACCTCAACTCCGAGCTCCGTCCCCTTCGCTGTCTGATCCCCGCAAACACACGACTCAGACTCCACGACCTCAACCACGACCCAACAACGACAACCTCGATGACGACCTCCGTCTTCACTCGACCAGCCACGAGTCGCCTTGTGCTCGCGTCTTTATAGACCGGGGGAGGAGCGTGTATGTAAATTCGCGGATCAAATCGCGCTTGGAGGCAGGGCCACACCACCCGATGTACAGCCATTGGTCGGGCAAAAAGGGGCGTGAGCCTCTCTTGATCCGAATTTCCTCCTAAAAGGAATCCACATTCATCGCGCTTGGGGGCGGGGCCACACCGCCCGATGCTCGCCCATTGGACGGAGGAAAAGGGAGCGTGAACCTCCCCTGATCAGATTTCTTCTCCCGTAAAGGCATCCATTTGTACTCGCGACTCGACGCGTTCGGCAACAATCACCGAACGGGCCCTGGGCAGCACGACGTTCGGTGTTGACAGGTGGTGTGGTTGATGGTTGTGGAAGGAGAAAGGCGAAGGTGGTGGGGGGTTTGCTGTGGTGGTTTGGTTGTTGGCGGGCGTCGTTTGAGAATGGGGGTGTGGCGATGCTTGCGGGGTGGGGTTGTGGAGGTGAAGGTAGTGACGGTTTGTTGTAGTTGTTTGGGGGTGTTGGTGGTGGCGATTTGGTAGTTGGGGGGTGATTGGTCCAAAATAATGACAGATAAAGAAAAATGGGTAACTCAAAGCGTCGCAGTCCGGATGAATCACACATATTTCCTCCAAACAACGGGTGTGGACTAACTACACATTAACTTATCGATATAATTAACTTAAGGACCTTTCTGGTGTATTGCAAATTTCCACAGCCGTAACAATATATATATATATATATATATATATATATATATATATATACATTTATATATATATATATATATATATATATATATATATATATATATATATATATATATATATATATATATATATATATATATATATATTCCATTGTTATTCTCTGTGGCTTTCCTTTTATTTTTCTTTCTTTTTGTTTCTTTGTTCCTTATTCATGGCAACATCTTTTAGGTTACAAACTCTAAACTCGGGGAAAAATACAACTTTGTGTGGGAGCAACATATGCTATGTGTCCACAGCCTCATGCGGGGATGCATAAATTCTCGATGTAAATGTGTACCATGTGCTGCCACCTGGTGGTGGTGGCAAAGGGTATTACAATTTACAAATTTCCTTTGCTTATAAAGTGTTCCTCATTCACGTTTGTCTTCCTGCACCATTACAAATAAGTAGAGATATACAAGAACTAAAAACATTATAAGTCCGCCCATGAAGCCGTGTGACTGCATGTCTATAATGACTTGCTGTTTGAATGTCAATTTCACCCTGAATTCAGACACGTAGGTCGAATAATACGTACTATTGGAATGTACTTTTTGACCCTTGAGGCTGCTGAGACCCCTTCGACCGTTAAATACCCTTTAAGACCCCAAGGACACAAAAAACCCGAAGACCAAAAATAACCAAAACCCGAGAACGTTAGGTCTGTTTCTGGTGTATTTTCCCCCTCCATCCCCTCCCTAACCTCAAAGGGCCGCACAGCTGTCACTGCACGTGAAATGGCTGAATGCTTAAACTCAGTGTTTGCTTCCAAATCTTGTGTCCCAAATGCATCGCTTTCTGTATCCACCTTACCCAGTCTAACCCAGCTGTCCCAGGACTCTCTGTCCTTTTCTCTTGCCAAGGTGGAGAGCTTGCTGTCAAACCTCGACTCGGATTCTCCAACAGGTCCAGATGGCATCAGCCCACGTGTCCTAAAAACCTGCTCTGCTGCTCTTGCTCACCCTCTCTCTGATCTATTCACCATCTCATTTGCTCAAGGTCATCTGCCATCTGCTTGGAAATCAGTAAACATTACCGCTCTGCATAAAAAAGTTGCAAAAACAGATCCCTGCAATGACAGACCAATCGGCCTACTCACAATCATCAGCAAGGTTATGGAATCCATCTTCGCTTCAGACATTAAATCCTTCCTCTTCTCCAATGGCTTGATTTCCAATCATCAAGTTGGATTCAGAACTTGTCACTCTACCCTGGATATGCTGCTTCTACTCTCCCAACAATGGATGGAGATCCTCAATGCCAGACATGAAATCAGAGCCATCTCCCGAGACATATCACGTGATTTTGATAGTCTGGAACCCTGCCATGCTCTCCAAAATCTCTTCCTATGGTATCGACGGACATCTCCACTCATGGCTCGCAGACTTCCTCTCCTGTTGCTGCCAACGTGTGGCCCTTCATGGAGTTCTCGCATCCCCTCTTCCTGTCCTGGCTGGAGTTCCTCAAGGCAGTGTTCTGGGCCCTGTTCTTTTTCTGGTTTTCGTCAATGATCTCTCTGACTCTCTGGAAAATCCTCTTTATCTCTTTGCTGATGTCTCCACCCTCTGCCATACCATCTGTCATCCCTCAGATCAGAAAGCAGCAGCTTCTTTACTCTCTGCAAATCTGGATTTAAGTCACAAGCTGGTCCAACATGTGGAACATGTCTTTCAATCCTGACAAATCTCACTCTCACTATGTCTCTCCGAAAGGACCATCTGGAACCCCCCCCCCCCCCCCATTTACTTTCTCAACAATCCTCTTGAAGAACCCCTTTCATTCAAGCTTCTGGGTCTCACTATCTGCCATGATCTTTCCTGGGAAAGCCACATTTCCAAGCTGGCCTCCAAAGCCAGCCGTCGACTGGGCATCCTCCGTCATGCAAGGTCCTTCCTTGGCACACCTGAGCTCCTGACCACATGCAAGGTTTTTGTCCGCAGCCTGACTGAGTACTGCTCTCTTCTCTGGGCTGGTGCTCCTGCCTCTCACATTTCTCAGCTTCACGCTGTGGAAACCAAGGCATTTAGGATCATTGGTATCTCCCTCGATGAGGCAGAGTCTTTGGGCTTCTCACTTTTTCACCGCAGGCAGGTCGGTGGTCTTTGTCTTCTACTGTCTCCTTGCTGGCCTCCCCCCCCCCACCCGCTCTGTCTGTGATATGTCCCCCCACCCGCTCTGTCTGTGATAGAGACACATGTACAATGTCCCCCCCCATATTTCCGCAGGGCGCTCAAGGTCCACCAGCAACCCCCTTCTGGTTAAACTACCAAAATCAAGAATCACTGCTCATCTTCACACTTTCATTTCTCTCCCCCCCCCCCCCCCACCTTTGGAACAAGCTCTCACACACTCTTCAATTCCATGCTTCCCTCAAGGTCTCCAAAACAGCTGTTCAGCACCATCTTTTATCTTCCCCCATCCAAAACTATGATCTTTTCTACCCCCTTTAATCCACCGCAAACCCACCTCATTCAAATTCATTGCTTTCCTTTCTGAAAGTCCCTGTCGTGTCTATCTTGTTTAAGCTATGTACCCTGCCCCATCTCTCTCCCTTCCACAGATGTCCTCATGTCTCAGTTCCCCACTGTTTTATCCTTCCCTCTCCCGCCCCTCTTGTCTCTTCCCCCCCTTGTTGTACGTTCTGTGCGTTCACTTTCAGTCGAGCCTCAACATTGTATGCAAAAAAAAAGAAAGTCTCAGATGACCTAAAAGTCCTCGAGGACCCAAAAGAGCACAAAGACCCAGATGACCCAAAGATCCACGAGGAGTCAAAAGACCATGATGACCCAAAAGACGACGGAGACCCAATACACCCAGATGACCCAAAGGTGCCTGACTACCAATAAGACCCTGAGGACTGAAAATAATCTGAGGACCAACATACCCAGGAGACTCAAAAGACCAAGATGACCCAAAATACCCTGAGGAACCAAGAGGACCAAAAGACCCACAAGATCACATCACGTCACGTCAGGTCAGGTTTGGGAGCATGTGCCGGAGCAGCGCGTCACTGCGTCCACTTTCCGCCAGTATTGTCAAAGCCTGTCATCATGTGTGAGACATTTATAGCGGGAATAGACATTAGGATGAACGAGAGGAAAAGGGAGGGGGGGGCTAGGGACACCTCAGAGGCTGTTTTCAGTCTGCAAAGTGACCAATATAACAATTTTTGGCAAACAGGACGACTAATTTTGTCCTAGTGAAGCGACGGGTAGGCTCTGTTAGTTTTAAAATAAAATGTTTTAAAATATAAAATCAATTTAAACTAGAACTACGTTGTCGATGGCACACCATCGCATATTCATGCGCGCACTGCTTTGTCCCATTAATGCTTGGTGAAATTTTATCTTGCAAATTGGATTGACTATTCTTTTATATTTGATGTGCTTTATGACCAAACGATGTTTACTAAATCAGAAGTCATTGCAAGCATGTCAACATTTCATGAAACATTAATTTAACACTGTCCAGCAATATAGAACTGTGCACCAATTTAATCATAGGAATGAACTGTGTATAATATTTATAATTATTCATAATCAATTAGATAAATACAGTAAAACCTGTGACTGTTTGTCACTTATGGGGGCCACATAAGTAAGTTCTTTATGAAAGAATTTACCATGTACAATGGTAAATACACTTAAAAAAAAAGCTACAAGACAATTTTTTTTTTAATCGACTCCCATGACCCCAACCCCTCTGGCCCGGCCCCTCGGGGTCATATCAAAAATCTGAAAGTGTTGTGCACTTCCCCATACATATATCTACTATGTCCCAAAGTTTCAAGTTCCTATTTCAAACGGTGTAGGAGGAGTTACAGGGTAAGACAGACGGACGGCGGAGACAATCACAATATTTCCGCTTTTCTTCGAAAGCGTGGGAATAATAAGATAGCACTCATTAGTGATGGGTGTGGATGGTGTTTGCAGAGGTGGGTGGGCTGAATGAGCGAGTGGTGGAGTTAATGGGACAGCCTCAGCACTCTCCCCATATCAACTGCTTGTTCTCCAGCATCAAAACGCTGTAAAATCTCCAATGTATTGTCTCAACTAATACTTTTTCTTGTTTTCTTACTACCAGACTCACTGCTATCAGTTATTTAGTGTTTTTGACTCATCTTTATAAGGAATCACGCTTCAAACAACATCAGAATGGTGTGATACAACTGTTCAGCGTGTACATACGCCTCTATGTCTACATGACACAAAGCTGTTCGCTGTGATCTGCTGGCAAACAAAGCAATAGGGAACATCACAATGTTAAAAGGATATATGTTCCTTTTTGTATCAGCGAGATAAGATATAATGAAACTAGGTTAACCAGACCATTGTTGAGTGAGGAATTAGTGTACACATGAAGCTAATGCAGAAGTGATTGGATTTAATTATTTCATTATTATTGTGAAGATTTGGACTGTTTGTGAGGAATTTGTCGATGAGGTAGTTCTTGCAATGCTTTTCTGGTCTCTGTGCACCGCACAGGAAACAGTGCTGACCTGCGGCTCGTCAAAACCTTCATCGAGCTAGGGCTGCCAAAAGCAAAGATTGACTTCCTCATGTCGGAACGCAATCAGGTATAATCTGCACGGCCTGACGGGCATTTTAAAAAAAATCTTTGTGCATGACCATTTGTTTCCATCCCACTGCTGTTCTTGCTGCCATTTTCACTGGCTCGGTTCTTATCCAGGATTATGACGTCATTATTTATCTTCGCAACTTGCTTGCCTTGGCCGTTTTTTTATAGGTTTCCCTTGAAAATCTGAAATACCTTTGGCATTCTTTGACTCCCATATAACATCGTTCATTTTGTGAGTTTAACAATGCCTTTGCAATGCTGTCATCTACAATTGCTTCACATCTGATCTGGATTTTTCCCTATGTCTATGTCCTGGGGCACCGCGGGGCATGTCAGGGTGACACCTTTGCAGACTTTGAGACCATGACTGACCGCCTACTCGAGGAAATTGTACAGTATGTACAGATTTACAACCTCTCGCTGTCCAAGATCAGGTATTTATTAGGTGATGGTGCTTGAAGCTTTCCAAACCTCCTTGCTTATCATTTTAATTTCTCTCCTTGTCTTTCTTGTGTTGCATTTTCTTCTGCAACATTGTGCCACAAATTGGTTTAAAAGGTTGATGTTGTAAAAATATGAAGATGTATTTTTTTTTTTCCTCTATAAGTTGTCAAGAATGCACATTTCCACTTACGAGGCCAAAACCAAAAATGCTGGTTTTCCAGAATCATTAAACAGTAACAGTAAAAATGCTGGTTTCCCCTCAATAAATAGGGTATGGAGGTCAGAAATTTTATATTTTATTTGGGGTGGGGGAGATTTTTTTTTGTGTCTGTTTAAATGGAAGTCTGTTTTTGTGTGTCAGTATGCAGAGACAGTGATTTCTTCATTTCAAAAAAACCTTAACAAGAACATTGTTTTTTTGAAAAAAAAAAATTTGTTTCGAATTTTGAAGCATTTATTTTGCATGTGTATCTATAAAATACAATTTTCCTTGAGTCCACACCGAAAATCCTCCACGGCGCCCCTGGATGGTATATTTTGCCATAGTCGTCAATTAGTGGGGGAATGTGTTGGAGGATGTCGTTGAAGTGTCTTTGTGGTGTCATCTTAATGTGTCTCAGGGTCTGTGGGTGGTTAGACATGTGAATGTATATAATATATATATATATATATATATATATATATATATATATATATATATATATATATATATATATATATATATATATATCTTCTCTTCTTCTTCTTTTGGCTGCTCCCGATAGGGGTCGCCACAGCGGATCATCCGTATGATCCGCATAGTGATTTGGCACATGTTTTACGCCGGATGCCCTTCCTGTCGCAACCCTGGTCGCCTCTTACGACACAGGGATATGGTATACCTATTTTAACCGGGGTATACACCGGCCCAGTATACTGGTACTCATTTCGCCGACCTCGGAAGGATGACAGGCTGAGTCAACCCCCTGGTGTATTAATTCAGTGGACCAACGGGGCTTGAACTCAGGACCTTTTGGATCCCAAGCCGCTGCCCTAACCACTGCGCCAACACCAGGTATATATATATATATATATATATATATATATATATATATATATATATATATATATATATATATATATATATATATATATATATATATATATATATATATATATATATATATATATATATATATATATATATATATATATATATATATATATATATATATATATATATATATATATATATATATATACACATACACATACACATACATACATACATACATACATACATACACACACATACACACATACACACACACATACACACACACACATACACATACGCATACACATACACATACACATACACACACACATACACATACACATACACATACACATACACATACACATACACATACACATACACATACACATACACATACATACACATACATACATACACATACACATACATACACACACATACACATACATACATACACATACACACACATACACATACACATACACATACACATACACATACACATACACATACACATACACATATATATATATATATATACATATACACATATACATATATATATATATATACACATACACATACACATACACATACATATATACATATATACATATATACATATATACATATATACATATATACATATATACATATATACATATATATATACATATATATATATATTGTTGCGAATTCGCGCCCGCCGGTGTGCGATCGGCCACGTGACTCGAATCGCGGCACGTCGCCCACCGGACGGACAATTCTGTCGTGACCTTCTCGGACTAACGCCGGGAGCTAGTCATGGGTGGGCCTTTCGGCCTCACCACGATCGTGCCAATCGGCCACCCGCGTGGGATAGGGTTGTTCGCCAAACTCGACCTACCTAAGTACCGACGCGGATGGTAAACCGGGCGATCGCACCTCGCCGCAGGTCGACTCCGGACACGGGCCGCTTAAGCGATCCGTTCCATACTATCGGGATAACCGAGCGGTGTTATCGTCGGCCTCGACGGTTCCGATTAATTATCGGGCGTATTAAGCCCACGACGAACCCGTTACGTGAAGCAAGATGGAGATTCAACAAAGGGAAGAACACAGCGAAACGGGGAACAAGTTCACACAAGCACTTTATTCACACAGACACAGAGCACACATATACAGCCAACAGAATCAGAAATGCACATATATCAATCTAAAACAACAACAATGCAGAGCTACGACCGAATACGCGAACACACGGCAACACTTAAAACAATACAACTTGATGGACGGCGCCACCCATAGACATTTACACCAAACCCCAAAAGAAAATGGAAGTGTGACTTCCCTGATAGCGTCGAGTCCTCCTTTTGCGACCGCAACTCCGAGCCCCTCCGGCGTGGTCCGCGAGCTGGTACCGCGTGTCGCTCGTGTGGTCCGCACGACGGTACGGACGGGGTTTTGCGGAAACGGACGGGGTTTGTTCGGTGCTGTTTTCCGCGCTCGCGCACGGATCAAAGAAGCAAGGCAGGAACAACAAGCTCGCAACTCGAACCAGAAGACGACCATGAACCAGAAGACCAACATGAAGGCCAACCCTCAACCAACCACTCGACCAATCACTACTCAAGGTCCGTCCTGTCCGCCTTTTGTAGCGTGGGGCTCCGCCCTTCGCTCCGCCCCGTTTTCGGCCCCGTCTCCCTTCGAGCTTCTTGGAGAAGCCTCTCGAAGGGGGGCGTGACCTCTCGGTTCCCCTCCACCCCACGCCGTGCGGGGGCCGGGGCCGGGGCCGTCAGTCTTGGCTCAGAGCCAGGGAATTATTCCCCCAAAATCAGACCCCTCCTTTACATGACCTTTGACCCCTGCTCGGATCGCACCTCCCCCACACCGAGCGCGGAGAATTTTGACGGGAAAAACATGCGGGAAAACCCCCGAGCATCGTTGTTGGTTTTTGTTTGTTCCCGGAGATCGTAACCGCACAGGGCCTACTGAATGGCGAGTGGCGAAGATGTGGTAGCATAGATGGTGGAGGTGGCATGGTTATAGTGTGGTTGGCGCTGTGGTGAGGATGGCGTGGTTGTTGAGATGCTGTTTGTTTTAAATAAAAGATAGAACAGAAATAAAAAACCAATGTCACCCGCAGGGTGACCCATATCTTGCCAAAAGGTGACCACGTGTGACTTCTTTAAGGTCACACTGAGGTGAACAGAGCTGCTATCCACCAGGAGCGACTCCTTAAGGAATATCTGCCTACGAGAGATTCCGATGAGAATCGTTCTACAGAGTAACTATGAAAAATATGCGTTTGCCTCATAACGTCACCAAATGACGTCATAATGTCTCAAGCTTGACATATCTAGAAAGCACTCATCGAGGTGTTCAATTTGAGGTACTACACGATATGGTTCCTAAAACTTGAAAATTTGACCTTGGGGTCAAATATGTTTGACCTGAGGTGCTAACCATGAAGGTCAAGGCCAATCGCCACCAAAAATTAATCAGATGAGCGCCAGACCATGAACTATATTCCCATGAAGTTTGAAGACTAGCCGATCAAAATTACTCAAAAAATAAGGGTTTCGTCGACTCCCCTGATTTGCGACAAAGTGACCTTGACCTTTGACCTTGACCTTCAAAATTTTGTGCACTGAAAGGGACCTCTATAG
>NC_140971.1:65230819-65233319 GCF_056783735.1 Eptatretus burgeri
GGCCACGCCTACGCAGCAACGTGTCTTGTCATTGGTTTGGTAAATAAATGGCCATAACTTGGGAACCACTTGTCCGATTAATATCAAACCTTGAAAAGGCACATCCTCAGGTCCCCAGCAATATACCTGGCAAGTTTCAATTAGATCGGACCAGTGGTTGTCGAGAAACAGCGGTCACACACACACACACACACACACACACACACACACACACACACACACACACACACACACACACACACACACACACACACACACACACACACACACACACACACCTGGAATTATAGATAGGTGACCGACTATCCATGAGGAACAAAAAGTTCACACTTATGACATCATAGGTCACATGGTTTGGCAGACATATTGGATTTACCTGGAAACCTATAGAAATCTTCTTCTCCAGAAAGGCTGGATAGATCCCAGATAAACTTCACACAAATTGTCCCCCAAGCCTTGGGTATATAAGTTTCTTAAGGAATAATTGATAGGTCACATGGTTTGGCAGCCATAATGCCTCAAAGAAAAATATTAAATAATGTTTTTTTTCTGAAACTGCTTAATCAATCGACTTGAAACTTCACAATTATGATCTAGCAGTGATAGGGAATACATATTTTAAATTTCAACTTGACAAGACACATGGTCTGGCAGCCAGAATTTTTTTTTTTAATCTCGGTTCTTTTTGATTTAAAAAAAAAAAATTATTATTATTATTATTTTGAATAATGCTCACTTGGCTGTGCTTGGATTTTTTTGAGGTAGAGGAGTAGCAGCTGACATGCAAAACCTATCTATGGTTCCTTCTGATGACTTAATCTGTTTTTTGCTTGTTTGGGTTCCTTCTGATTACTCCAATGCAGGACTGTACTTGTTTGGTCTTCCATTTGATTTGAATTGAATTTATTTTAAACCCATTCTTCCAACCAAAAGTAAAAACAAGATCGACTACGCGAATTTGAGCAAAAAAGCGAGAGCAAACCTGGTCTCAGGCAACGTTTCGCCGGCTTCGCAGCCAGCTTCATCATTGTGCCTGATGAAGTCTATTGTGCCGGACCTTGGACGGAAATATTTCCTGGGGATTTATTTTGTATTATAAGAACTGCTACCAGTGCATTTGTTATTCATTGCAGAGACATATTCATTGTATAGCCATTAAACTACATGTCCTGTCTGCTATCAACAGTTGAAGGATGTTATTTAAGCTTTTGTGAAGAATTTTGGAGGAATCATCCTTATTGAAAAAATTCATTTCTTTCTTAAAATTTGTCTGTCTGTGTTTGTCTGGTCTGTGTTTGTCAAACATATATCGTTTTACATGTTCCTCATTCTGGTGTCTCTGGTCAAACCTGTTTTACTGGTTCATCACCCATTTTGAATTGTCTATCTATCAATTTCAGTTAAAAGTACAAGTCACAATCATACATTCGCCAAACGGCCAAAAGCGGACTTAGATCCGAAATGACATTAACCCGTGGAACTCCAAGTTCTCCCTTTTTCCTCGGGATCCTTGATCCCTTAAGCCAAGGATCCCAGATCCTTACAGAACCAAACAGATGTCATCTTATGCTCAGTACCCAAACACTAGTTAACACCCTTGGACCCTGAGATCCACTGCAACAGCATTATTCTGATGTGGCACTTTGCTTACACATACCAACTGAGAATCAATAGGCACCTTTTGGTTCCTACAGTTCAATGACTCAGAGTCAGCGAGGTTCCAAGCCCCTCAAAACATTTGAATGCATGGATTTCCAAAACTCAATTTTCCTACCAATAAATGATTCAACACAATTTTGTAGCATCACATCACCTAGTAGTTTCAGAGGCAAGGCACATGACTTGGTAAATGCAGAACACAACAAAAGGGACAGGGAAGGGAACCTCCAGAGTTCCCCTTACCTACTCCTTAAGTGGCCACTTGCGTCAGCACCACCTCAGCCGAAGTCACCCCATCCTCCTCTCCTCTGGGATATTGCAAATCCTTCTGACTACGGCAAATACTGTGGGAGAAAACTTGAAAGCTCAATCAAGTTACACCAGCCACAGTGAGAGTTGAATCATTTAAACAACACATGCGCATGGGGAAAGACAATCAAATGCAACGTGATATCTTTCTGGCTTTATGTTTCAAACAGAGTTTCTTACATGGAGAAGAGTAAATGAGGAGGGTGATCTGGTATTCATTCAATGGGTAAGTGGGATTTCAACTCAGGACCTGAGGATCCGAAGCCTACCACCCTAATCATTAAACCAACACCAGCATTACTTGGTGGACATTAAGGATCCCACGGTGTCCTTTTTGAAGAATAGACGAGCTATCTCTGGCACCATGTCCAAATTTCTGTCCTAACCTTAATCTAACATTAGGCCTAGCCAACCACTTTGTGAAAAACTTGGGTCTTATCAATAAAACATTCTACATGAGTCGTCACTCCTATGGTGAAAATTTTGTCTCAATTCAACAAGTGGTTGCAGAGAAAAACACAATTTCTGTTTG